>NC_135080.1:21832500-21992500 GCF_051107435.1 Chaetodon auriga | reverse complement strand
GTTTGGTATGACTGTTTGTTGTGTGAGTAGAAAGTAGAAAGAAATGTAGCAGTGAGAGACAGGAACGCTGCTTAGACTGCATCTATCTGTACTAGCTGTACGTGCGGATGTCTGCTGGACTTCATCTCTGTTATGTCAGGCTTTTTTTCTATTTTTATTTGCAAGAGGTCAGAGTTTAATTAACGATACTTTATGTCCCATGATGCACTGGGCCTGCAAGAGACATCTGTCACCGGGGGAACATGGGAACCAATTTGTCATCTGGAGAGGGAGAAGGCTTTAATCCTGCCGATGAAAAGAGAAATGTCAGGAGAAAGATGGACACACAAGTGGAGGGATAGGGGAAGTGGGATGATGAGGAGAGAGTGACAGCGCAGAGAAGAAGAAGAGGAGGAAGAAGAGGAGGACGAGAAGGAGGAGGAGGAAGAGGGAGACGGTAATCCTGTCTAATTCACTTAGTGTTGCGCTGAGGGAGCAGGACACTAAGAGGATTTGGGACATTCTCTAAATTAGATCAGCAAGAATAACAAACTGCAAGGAGAGGTAGAGTGGAGGGAGAGAGGGGGCACACTGAGAGAGGTGGCATGGAGGAAGGGGTACACGAGGGAAGGCGGCGTGAAGGAGGTGACGTGAAGTCATGACGGGACAGAAGAAATGGGATATATCACACATCAGGAAAAGAGGAAAAGTCTGAGGAGAATTTGAAAGAAAATGGTTTTTAAAAAAAAGTTTGGGGCCAGTTTGCCTCATTTGAAAAAATGAGGGAAAAACAGGAAAGACTGGATGAAACAATGGTGCAAAGATCAGAAGCTTGTTCAGAGAGACCTCAGCAACCTGTTGCCTCAGTTAAAAAATTCACTCAGATGTATTGATAATCTAACTGGCACCGAACACATAACGCCCCCATAATCCAGACTACAGTTCAGTCCAACATATCATAAATCTGTGGCTCTAAACTCTGACTTTTGCTATTAGTGATATTAACTAGGTGTTAAGTTGTAATCTGGAGTAAAGCCCTTAGCAGAAGTGTATGCTGAGGTTGACAGTGGCTGGTTGATCCGTTCATACTGTAATACTGATCCTGTTACCACTACTAGCTGCAGATCACTCACACCTACTTACACTACAGCACTGTGTGATTTAGAAGCATTACAGCACGTTTACAAATCTCATTTAACGACTTGTGCAAATGATTACATTCTTTTAAATGTATGATCAATTAAAAAAAAAATGAAAAAGTCAAATAGAGTAACGGTTTTGATGTTCATTTGACTGATTTTACTGTGTTCAGTGTTGGGGAACAACAAAAACAGCTGACGTTAATTTTTGTCTAGTACTTCTAGTAAAACAACCAGTTATGTATTTAATTAGTTGTATAATGATGTTACTGTGAGATGGCTGTACTACGATCATATTTTGATAGAGATTTTATAGCAGGTAATTGATGTGTACATAGATGCATCATCACATATGTCACTGAGAAAGGCCGTGTATAGGCTGTGCAAATTAAAATCAGATTACAGTTAACATCTTAACTTGTAGTATTCCCCTTTTATTTCCTCTTATGTAGCTTTAAGGAGGAAAAAATCATCTTATTCCAGAGTGACTGACAGAATCCTGTTTATTCTGTGTCAACTTGTTCCAGTTATTCATTGAAGTTATATGTGTTCATACTGATGTCTGGTACATCGTTTTACACACACACAAGAATGCAGCCTAATATAACTTGGGAAATATTTGGAAACTAAAATAAAACTAAAATGTAAGATCAACTTTTGTGGATCTAAATCATGTTTGGCTGCACAGCACGAGTCTGTAATGACTGACTCACAGACAGACATGGTCTTTGTTAAAAGAGTGCTCCATCGATTTAGCACTGCACTGCACTGCAACACTGTAGGACTCACAATGAGCTGTTCAAAAAAAATGCACTTTCATTCTTCTTCCTTGTCCAAAGCAGCCAGCGACATTGTCCACAATGCAACTGGGGTGCCTACAATCTGGTCAAATATTTGTGTGTGTCATGCCAACAGCTAACCTTGAGCTGCTGGCCTCCAGCAGAGATGAGGAGTGGGCTATAGAGGTCTGCTCAGCTCACCTCTTTCTAACTCCACACCTCCAGATGACATCACTTGAGGACATCTGTCAGATTTCAGTCAACTTCTCTGCACAGCCACAAAAGGCTTTATACAACTTGTTTTCACATCATGCAGAAGTTCTCCACCTGTAAACAGACTTTGACAGAGTTAAACTTCTTGATGCATAATTACATAAAATTGACCAGCAACATTTCACTCTGCTGATCTAAGCCTCCCAGTGCTCTTTGTGTTGTCATATGTATGTGATGAACCCTAAAAGGCTTTAAACCATGAAGAAAATTCAAACCCGTGTTTAAATTATCACAATTTGAGTCACTGCAGAATTAAAAACCACCAAGAGGTATATCACTCATGCGTGGGCAGGTACAGCTTGAGAAAGCATCTCTGGACACTGTAGGAAGTGTTAATACGTCCATACATCCCGAATTACAACAAACAACATCACGCTACAGGCAGTGTTTTCAGCTGCTGTTCTAACCTGATCTGGCTTTGTTTTGTTCCCACACAACAGCACAAAATGTTCCTCTACTCTGAAATGATCTCAGTCCAACTCTATTTCATCACGGATTTCATTTCATTTGATTTTATTCTAACCCAAGCAAAAAACAAACAGAAAAAACTTATTTGTGAGTTTTGTGTGTGTGTGTGTGTGTGTGTGTGTGTGTGTGTGTGTGTGTATGTGTGTGTGTGCGAGCGCACCATTGTCTGTGCAAACATATTCTGTGTGTCTATCTGCGTCTTTTTTCTCTAGCTGTGTTTGATAATGACTGTCTGTTTGCATGTGTGCGTGTGTGTGTGTTTATGAGTCTATATGCATGTGTTTTATTATTATGGCTGTGTCTTTGTGTGTGTGTGTGTGTGTGTGTGTGTGTGTGTGTGTGTTTACGTGCGGGTTTGGGCGCGTGTATGCTTGGCGGCATTGGGATTAGGGATCGATTAAGAGGAAAATGGACTGCAGGCAGGAGGGAGGAAGAAGGGAGGAAGGGATGAAGGGGAGGCTGGTCAGCTCTGGCAGCAGCCTGTGGCATGATTACAGTGTGCCTCCAGAGCAGGCTGCCACCAGCTTGTTTGTTGGGGATTAGAGAGGGGAAAGAAATGAATCATATTTCTAAGTCCTGAGTGTATCTGTGTCTGTGTCTCTGTGCTTCAGAGTCTTCAGAGTCCATATGCTGCTGCTGGGGGATTACAGAAGCACACTGCCTGCAGAGCACAGGAGGGGGCCTGTCTATCTATCTATCTATCTATCTATCTATCTATCTATCTATCTATCTATCTATTAGTGGAGACAATGAATTGACTGCTTACAATACAAGTATGTTGGTATTCTAAAATTCAGTTGTCAGAGCAGCAATGCAACATGACATAACTTTGTAAATGAAAACCCATTAAAGTCCAAGCACGTCAGTGTCTGCTAATGAGCTTTCGGGCTTCACGGCCAGTGTTACGCTGTGTCATTGTGAGACTGAACCGAGTTCTGTTCTCAGGATAAGGCCCAGTCAGGAGGGCAAGTCTGAGACAAAAGGTGCAGCAACCAGCCATGAAGAGTAATTCTTGTTATGGTAAAGTGAAACAGTGAAACAGTGAAACAGTGATTAGCATCACATTTCTGTCTGATTGTGTTTAACTGGATAATCCGACTGAGCATTTCAGAGTTTACAATGTGAAGAACGTGACCAGGTGCAGCACCCTTACACTTACCGTTCAACATCAGCTCAAATGGAGCAAATCATTTGTACTATGATAAAGTATCTGAAGTAACTGTTTTGACATGGTTTATTGAGGATGTTCAACTCCTGATTCATGTGATCAAAATAGCAATGACCTCAATCCAAACAAAAGACTACAGAGGAAGCAGGACAAGAGTCTACAGCCATGCTAGCACCTCTGTGAGGCTGCTTTTAGACGGAGCGGAGCTTTGAGCTAAATGCTTATGTCAGCAAGCTAACATGCTAACAATGACAATTTGACTGTAACATGCTGATGCTAAGCAGAGAGCTACAATGTTTGCCATGTTCACCATCTTAGTTCAGCATGTTAGCATGCTAGCATTTAATTTAATTAGCACTAAGCATGAAGTACAGCTGAGGCTGATGGGAATGTGAGTTTTCCAATTATTTAGTCATAAAGTGAGACAAATTACACTTTTGACCTGATGATGGTGCTAAAGGAAAAGTTAAGAGAGCAACGCAGTTATTACAATTCATCCTATGGGATTTCACTCAAACCACAAATTTCAACCTCATGGTTGGATTAGGATTGTTCCTGTAGGGATCACAACTGACTGTGCAACATCTCATGGTCGTCCATCCAGTATTTGTGTAGATATCTCAGTCTGGACCTATGTGGTGGACCAACAGACTGGCATTTCCAACCCTAGAGTACGAGCCTGGCTAAAAGCACCAGCACCGGTTGACAGCAGTGAATAGACTATTACATGTTGGGTTGGACCACTCAAGTAAAACACATTTTGTTCTCACAGGCATCTTGTGTTATAAGATTCAAGACCCACAGCCTTGTTTCAAGAAATCAAGCATCTCAACCCTCCATGAGCTAAAACCTTTCATCCAGTGCACTCCTCACAACCCCTGCGGTGCTGACCCTCTGGTCTACGGGCCGACGCAACACAGAAACATTCAGCAATCCAAAATAATCTGCCCATCTCTCCTGCTGCAGTTTGGTGCTGGCTGGCGCGGTGGGACTCAGTATTATTGTTAGTTCTAATCTGTTTTCTGTCCTCTCTGCCCTGTTCCCTCTCATCTCTGCCTTATACCCACTCAACCTCTTGTATGGATTAGTGGAACGCTCCCAGAAACCGATTCTCAATGTCCCCTCTCTGCACTCCCTTTTTGTCCTATTGCAGCCAGAAAGGGAGGATTTTAAGGTGTAGCCCTAACTTGACTCGACACTGACAGCCAATATTCAGTCATAAAACACTCAAATCCAGTGACTTACAGAACACAATCAGTTTTAATGAAGTTGTTTAATGTCTCAGAAACATCATAGCTATCTAGCATGGTAGTGGTGAGACTGGTCGAACACAGGAGACAAATGAAATATACAAAATAATTCATGTCAGAAAAATAAGCAGAGAAGATTATAGTAAAGCAGAAGATAAAAGTACAGTAAATGATTAAGAAGCATAAACAGCATTGTATCCTATTACTGCTACTTTTACTGGATAAACCCCTGAGTTTGAAAAAAAAGAAGCAAAAACCAGAAAAATATAAACAGAAAAAATAAAAAGTTGGCAGTTTTCTAGAAATTAAGAGAGAGATTCTGTTGGGTGGAGTGCCTGCGTAACAACTCATTGCTGATAGCAGACATGATTGCATTTTCAAGTTTTAATATTTACAAAAGAATGACAAAAAAAATGGATATTAGCAACGTCCATGTCAGCTGAAGACATAATATTAATGATAGTAATAATACTGATAATAATATCAACTTCAAAAACAAATTACCACAAATTTTACTTCAACGCATTCACAATTTTTTTTAAAGAAACATAATATTGTTTAATTCTAATACAAAAAAAAAAAAAAAAAAAAATCAAACGATACATCAAACACATAAAGTGGTATCCATCACATCTTTACAGGCTGGTGTTGAGAGAGGCACCAAACTCTCTGTGCAAAGGGGGGCTGCATGGCGGCCCAGTCCCTTCCCTTTCTCTGGTGCAGTCTTCTCTCCCATCAAATACCTCACTGGAGCAGTTTGTCAGCTAAAAAATTTAGAATAAAGCCATTCGTAGATTTAAGAACTGCTTCAATGGTCCGCTAACTTCATGCAAACACTGTGAGGTGGAGTGGGGGGAAAAGTACTCGGCTGCCAATAGCCACAATGAGACCATTGTTGCCCAAATGGTCTGGAAGTGATCCTATTAAACTAACAATGTACTGCTAATGATTTCAACCATGCTCAAAGGCAACAGGTTTGTACTTCAGTCACTTCAGTGACCAACTCTACCCCCTCCGCTTGTATCACACACAGGCTGCAGAAGGTCAGCATCACACAAGGCTACTGGGAATCATCAGCGTCTGTCTGCTAAATATTTTTCACATGGTACAGATACTCCTTAAGATGTCTGCTTGGGTCAGTTGAGTTTGGCTCAAAACGTTTTGAGTCAGCTTGCTGATGAAAAGCAGCTTCATAAGAGAAATGCATTGCAGAAAATACGAGACAAAGGACGGAGGGAAGAAATAAACATGAGCTCTGGCTCTCCTCAGTTCTTGTGCTTCAACACGTCGACTTGAAGGCTGTCTACGCAGTAAACTTGTAGGTCACTGAACTGTTTTGCTGTGGCAAATTGAAAAATGAGCTCTGCTTCAAATGTGAAGGCCAGTCAGACAGTTTCTGAGTTCAGCTCTATCAAACAAATCAGAAGGACAAAATTCCTATTAAACAAAACTAGTGAGTTGCAAATCAAAAGCATGCATTCAGCATGTGACAAGTGATCTTTCTTCTTTGTGCACATTCACTCTGAATTCTCTTGTCACCAGTAATTTAGTTATTACTGTATTTTAAAAAACAATAATTTCTCCCCTCTAATCCTCTGAGCTGGAGAATTAAAGCTGTTTTATTCTACAGATATTGCTTTTACGCAGCCATTCTGTGATTTCAAGGCTGATTTCTATTTTGCTTAACTTAGAAACATTACTGCGATCTCTTTGTTACATGCCACGCCTCAACAGATCAGTTTACTTCCACACACACTGTTTTGAAAAAAATGAAGACATTATCTCAGCTGATTAGTTCTTCAACTGATATGATCAATTGATTTCTGTGTCCCAAGGTCTCTGCCTTCATCTAAAACACACAAAAAGTATTCTTGGTTTAGTCGCCCTACTTTGATTTCTCACTTCTCCCTGGATCCCCTTCCCTCCCCGCCTCCCACTTGTTGTTATTTACAAGACTTGGAACTTCCAGGAGTTCTGGTCTTTGTAGTCCAGACAGTCAGTGGCATTGAAATTGAGCTTCCAGGCAGATTGGTCCTTGTAGTCTAGACAGTCGACAGCTCCAAAGCCCAGCGAGGCGGCCGTGTAGCCCTGGGAGGAGAGCGAGGCAGGGGACTGGCTGAGGGGCCCACCCATCGAAGAGGCTGTGATGGGGCTCAGGGCGCCTCCGGTGCCTGACAGCTGCGGGTGCATGGGGGACAGGTAGGAGCTGCAGTCCAGACCAGTGAAGTAGGAGGAGGAGCCTGCATAGCTCTGGCTGTAGGCTGGGGCCTGGGTGTAGGTCATGGGGTAGGTGGTGGTGCGCTGCATGCAGGGGGTGGTGGAGGCAGACAGGGGGTCTGGCAGCGGGGAGATGGAGGCAGGGCTCCAGATGGACACCGTGGCGCTAGCAGAGCTGGAGCTAGGGGTGATGGCGGTGCCAGGAGGAGGGGGTGGAGGGCTGTAGGGTCCATTGGTGGGGTTGGCACTGGCTTCAGCGTTGGCCTCACGAGCAGGGGATGCCTTCTTTTTAGGGGGTCGTGGTTTGGACTGGCCTGTGCTCTGCTGCTGCTGCTGGCGGCACTTGGCACGGCGGTTCTTGAACCACACCTGGAGGATGGCAGAGATGCATCAGAGAGGAAGTTAATTATAAAATCAACACTTCATTATCAAATCCATTGCTTTTCTTAAATATTGAAACCATAATAGCTGCTATTGTGAGGGCGTGTGTTATTTCTCTCAGACTCTGAGTTTATACTGAAACATTTCTAAAACGTTTAATACTTAAACAAGACTCTATACTGGTCTGTAATGTGTTACCTGGACTCGGGACTCGGGCAGGTTGATCTTGAGGGCCACCTCCTCCCTCATGAAGATGTCTGGGTAGCGGGTTTTGGCAAACAGAGCTTCCAGGATGTCCAGCTGTGCGCGCGTGAAGGTGGTGCGCTCCCGACGCTGTTTGCGCGGAGTGCCTGCAATTAAAAAACAAAACAAATCACACATTATTATTATTATTATTATTATTATTATTATTATTATTAATTGTAGTAGTAGTAGAAGGAGTAGTAGTATATTGCTTCCGATGGTTTTATTCGGTTGGTATTTAAAAGATGCGCCAGACTGACGCTACTTAACGGCGCACAGCTGTAAAGACGATGGAACTGTGTTGGTTCAAACATTAATCGCGTGCACACACACACACACACACACACACACACACACACACACACACACACGCACAAACGTTCTTGAGAATTTCAACAAAATTCAGTGGTTTGGAAATTGCACTAAATTCCAGTGAGGCTATCAAAATCCATGAAGGCGTTTTTAATGAAGGCTGTTTTAGTTTTTTAAAAAAATCCAGAAAAAAATGAGTAAAAGATTTCACTTTCTCTTGAATTCGCAAATAATAGACGCGGTTCTGTCGTTATATTTGTGAACATTATTTTACAGAGCATATCTTACCAAATACTGGATAAAGTTTAACGAATTTTAGTCGACTAGTTAGTCGGCCCATATTGGCTTCTGGTGGTGTTTTAAATGGATCGAATAAAATGATGTAACAGCTCGTACGGTTTTATCTTTTGTAACGGAGACTGTTTGAATCGAAACGTATAAAGTTAGCAAACGAAAGCCAGGCCGAAGCACTGATGCTGACTCTTCGTTGATTCAAACTCTAATCTGCAACAAGAAGGCCAAGCTTCTGTCGACAGTGCCAAAGCATCACTTCATTCAAACTCTCCTCTCAAGGATGACAGATGCTGATCAGGCCATGTAGACCATCCGAACAATATAAGACGGCTTCATTCATGGAAAACATTATGGCTGAAAATAGAATACAATGAACATCCTTTGGTAAATAGGTTACATGTTAAGAGCAACAGATTGGAGTCTGGTTTGATGTTAAGCATGTGTGAGAACAGGCTGCGTTTGTGTTCACACACATTTTTATTGTTTTTTGACTCTGTAATCCGCTGAACTTATAGGTCAAATGAACACATGTTGCGATGGCTGAAGAATCAGAGACATCTATTCAAAGTTTAACTTTACAGCTACAGTTTTTAAGAAAGTATCATACAATTGATTTTTTTGTATTTTTTTAACATTTTGCGCGAGACATATATCCGGGGATGTTTCTTTAAATTATTTCAGTTTCTGCATTTCCAAATGGACATTTTTTTCCCACATGGAACAGCACTAAAACGACACGTTGAAATTATTGTGGAAAAAGCATCCCGACAGAAGACAGAGGCCATTACTTACTGGGGTATCCAACGGCGGCGGAGTGGAGCAGATCCATACCCGGGCCGGACAGCGTTAACCCGTTCACGGCGTAATGGGGTTGCTTAATGTAGGACATCATGCCTCCTGCCGGCTTTAAAACACTCCCTCACTCCCTCACTCTCTCTCTCCTTCTCTCAGACCGGGGGCCGGGTCTCCTAGCTAGTCTCCAGGGGGTGTCTCTATCTCTCTCTTTCTCTCTCTCTCCCTCTCTCTCTCTCTCCCTCTCTCGTTTTTTATGTCACTCCCTCCCTCTCTGTTTTTCTCGTACTCTAGGTTGTTTGTCACTTAGTTGTTGTTTTTGATTTTCCTTGCTGGCCTCCTTCTTTGTTACCTTTGTATACTGTTCTGACTTAGTGCCGTCGAACCAGGCACCTGCGGTTCTAACTGTATAAATAACGGCGGTGCGCCTTTGCGTCTCTGTTACCCTGATGCGTAAAAACACAGCTATTGTCGGGACTGGGCGGATATGTTATGTTTCTTCTATCCAGATAAGAAGGATAACAACAACTAGAACCAACCCAAGACCAGAAATTAAGACACCAGTTAAAATAAAACTGAAAAAAAATCTACAGGCTAACTAAACTAAACAAGTGCTGTGACGCAGTTTGTCCATTAAAGTCGTGCGTAATTGCGGTGCGCACCGACGTCGACAGGTGAAAGGTATCAAAAGCAGAAGTTCCACAAGTCGTTCGGCCGTCTGCGGTCTGATGGGCGCTGAAAAGTATCGGGGCCCCTGATGGAACCTGGTCCCTGAGGAGAGGATCTGGATCTGCAGAGTGGACAAGTGAGGCGAGCAAGAAGAGGGTGGCTAATTAGAAGTAACTTCTTACCCAAGTAGACACCCAGAGCCCTCCCTCCCTGCCTCTCTTTCTCTCTCTCTCTCTCTCTCTCTCTCTCTCTCTCTCGGTCGCGCTCGCGCTCGCGCCAACAGGCGCGCGCATATACTTATTCAGTCATTATGTATTCATGTTGGTTCTGTAGTGCTAAATATGATGATTTGACAGAAGAATGTGCCTCTCAGAGAGTTCTAAAATAATTTTGTGTCCTTTCTATATTGAAATTTGTTGAGACGTTCAAGCTATGGTCCAACTTTTTGTCGCAGCACTGTTACTGACACCTGTTGCACCGTATAATTAATAAAGATTAATCTGAAAAATGCAAAGACATTTAAAAAAGAAAAGAAATCAGACTCTAATTCTGCTGGGGATCATAGCGGCACTAAGTTTACTTCCAACAATTATGGTGAATGTCAGGCCGTCTTCTTGTCTGGTTTAGGGGAACCCCAAATAACCATCTTTCCGAGTCTTTTCCAGGTTTTATTTTGCGACGCATTTTCGAAATTGGCCTCCTGAAATACCTGGGCGGCCCTGGTCTGCCTGAGTGTGGATCAACAGAGAGGCGGAGAAGGGGGTACAGGCCGGATTAAAAGCAGCACAAAGACCGCGTTGTTCTACTATTAAATCCCCTTCTGATCCCCAACATGCTCTCTCCAGAACATTCATCCATTATTCACCACGGTCAATAATAATAATAATAATAATAATAATAATAATAATAATAATAATAATAATAATAATGTTGCACGTTGCATCATGACTGGTTGATTTATATAATTTATTGGGCGATTTACATCAATATTATTAATGTAAACGTTTAATGTAGATGATAGGCGGGTAAACATAAAGTAATAGGTAGACTACTTTAAATAAAACAGGCAACAGGTGTCAAAAGTCCAAGAAAATAAAATGTTAAACAACTGAACTATTTTTTAAAGGAGAGAGCACGATAGTTTTTATTTATTATACACTTTCTGTGGTATTTTAGCCTCACAGATCTATCGTATATACATATTTCAACAATTCAAACAACGCTGAGGATATCTGTGTGATTACAGGTCATGTCGATTCATTGTTTTATTCATTTGATTTCGTCAGAATATTCCAGTGGAGGCTCCGGCGCTCTGAGTTGTGTCTCTGTCCCTGGTCTAGCTTTGGCCTGTGCCATCCTCTGCGGCGAGACAATTTCACAGTGTCCAAAGCCGATTCTCTGCGCTGGTTAATTGAATCGGATTTCTTATAGTTTAAAATCCACACACACACGCGCGCGCACACACACAGACCCATGTAGCTACAGCCCAAACTGTATAAGGGGTTTATCCAGCTCTGTAAAGCCAAAGCGGAGATATAAAGACACACACAGAGCCACAGAGACACTCCACCGGCGTGTTTGAACGTTTCTAATAAAATGTCTTCACCTGCTGAGGTGTGTGTGTGTGTGTAGGCCTGGCTGTTCGAGGCCTGTGTGTGCGCGTGTGTGTGCTGCTGATGTCTGGGTCTGTCTCCAGTGGACGCCTCACCTGCTCACATCCAGGTACGCTTTGTTTGTTTGTTGTTTGTTTGCTTGTTTGTTGTGTTTTGCTGTTTTGTGGATGTAGCTCGTGCAGCTTGAACTAAGATAGCAGAGAACAGGTACTCGCGCTAACTGTGGGAAGCCCGATGACAAGAATGTCTCGAGACCTCGAAATGACAAAGAGAGAGGGGGGAAAAAACGACTAAAAACGGCGGGAATCGGGAGACACCTCCGATCTGCCGCGGAGCGCGCGACACTGCGCGCGACACTGCTGTGCACGCGCGCACTTCACGCACCTGCTGCCCTCAGACTCTTCTGCTGCATTTTATATTATAGTCTGCTTTATTTATTTTTATTTATTTCATCTCATTATGTTAATAATAAAGTGCTATTTTATATTTAAAGGCTGTGACAAGACTGAAAAGATTCGGAAAAATATGCTAAGCTTTTTAAAATAAACTATGATCGTATTTTTATTTTTTCCACTACAGCCTCGCTTTATTAAATAATGCAAGAATATGATGTAAGATAATCGTATACGGAAAAAGTCGTAATTAATCAAATAACTAACCTAATCTGCGATCAATCAAGTGAAATGTCATGGGAACAGAAAATCCCAAAAAGAGGCCTGTAAACGTGGTGTTTGTGCCTGCCAATTATAATGATAGGCCTACATTTGTCTCTGGCTCTCTATATGACTCTAAAAATATTGTTACATTGGAAAATATCGGCAAAATAGGAGATGGATGTTGCATTTGAGTAGGCTAACTGCTCAATCATTTAAAATGAAAATGATCAGTAATCGATTTTTTTGATAGGTCCACTGTGAAATATCATTGTCAATGACTCTCTAAATTCCTGCAGAGACACTGTAATAACAGCTGAGCACGAAACATTCATCCCGTTGATAATCATTGGTTTTAATATCACCTACAAATCAGTGATCACAAAAGTTACCAGAAACTCCTCATTCATGCTTTTTCATCAGACAGCAGTTTGCACGACAGCTTAGTGAAACCGGTTGTCTGTTTTATTCAGTTGTATTAATTTCAGTCATTTTTTTCCCCATCCAAGTAATTCAGTTTGAAAAGTTTAATCCTGTGTTTTTCCATATGGACTGACACATAATTACTGTGTGTAGACATGACCATACATAAATACTATATATTAATGCTCTTTAAGAACAAGACAGCGTGTTTTATTGTTGCATGACTGATGTTTTGGGTTGTTTGTGTGGAAATTGCTCTGTGATGAAGGACTGCTGGTAGTTTGGATGCACTAGGACCCAGAGAGGACGCAAATTAAGGACAACCAGCACATAAGAGGCTTAGTACATCTAATCTATACTCCAACACACAAACACACACACACACACACACACACACACACACACACACACACACACACACACAGCATTTCATAAACATCCCATTTTGAAACAAGCACGCATACACGTCCCAAAGGCAAACACAGCCATTGTATTTTCATTTAGTTTTCATTTTCTCCAAACTCTTTTATTCCCCTTGTTGACCTTAACTTCCATCCCACTTTGTCAGAGAACATTTGCCCATATGCTCCACTATTTGTCTCATCTCATTTCATTAGCAGACGTGTATCCATGCGTCCTTCCATGAACTAAGAGCCAGGGAACAAACTCATTCATTCTCGACAATTATAGTAAAAAAGAAAAAATACTCACGGTCTTCCTCATTCAGACCGGTGTGATATTAAACATTTCATCATCCTGTTTTACTTTTCAATCAATTGAACAACCACTCCCACAGATCAAAAATGAAAAAGGATTTCAAACTGAAATTGAAATGAAGTTTGACTCAGACGCAGCTTCAACACAATCACCATTATGGTGAAGCCTCCTGGACCCTTTTCATTAACAGAGACAACAGGCCGGCCTTTTTTTCTTTTCATTTTGTTTCACAGAAAATTGAGAATAATGAAGCTACATTTTCCCAGAATCCTTCCTGGTAAACCAGCCTTTGATGCGTGCATTTGATTCCAATCCACTGTGTGTGTGACGCTGATGATGAAAACATGAAAAGAGGAAAGACTGCTAATGATTTATGTCCATGTCTCCTCTATTGAATGATTAACTACGGGACATAAACCAAACACCATCACCTCCCAAAAGACCCAAAACTTACACACACACACACACACACACACACACACACACACACATAAACGCATTATATAAACACACAAACACTTTTCCAGCTGTTAAGCACCTCTGACATCATGTTGTTCGATACACACACTGTATTTTTGTATGTCTGTGTGCGCACACTGTGTGCTTATAGTGTGTGTGTGTGTGTGTGTGTGTGTGTGTGTGTGTGTGTGTGACAGTTACACACTCACACATACACACACGCACAGAGTTCAGCCGATTTATCATAATATGCTTTATCTGAAAAGTAAGTATCTTACCTCGGGATAAAGGGAGGAAAGAGGGGTTTGTGGCCAGATTGACAGAGGAAGGGTGGATGGAGAGAACCGAGCGCTCGCTGCACAGGGACAGGGAGCAGGACCTTCAGCTCTGGGCCTGGATCGATCACTATTGATAAGGTAACTGAGCGTTATTGAACAGGAAGGAGTGGCGCTAACACAGAGGGCCGGAGAGGGTAGTGTGTGTGTGAGGAACAGGCAGTGTAAGGGAGAGACAGACCAGGAGGAAGGCATGTGGTGCTGACTGTGAGGGACTGGTGGAGGTCAAAATTGTTACTGGAGGAAACTGGGTGGAAAGTTATGGATGGGGTGGGGTGGACGGAAGGAAGAGTGGAGGAGTGTAATGATAAAACAGGGCAGAAACAAGTGGAGGAAGAGAGAGAGAGAGAGAGAGAGAGAGAGAGAGAGAGAGGGAGAGGCAGATGGGGAAGGGGGTATGGGAGGGGCACCGGGACAGAGCTCATCTGGGTTTTCTGAGGGTCTTGCTTTGAATTTTATTTTGTTGTTTTAAATATAATCAAACTATTGATAGACCCTCATTTTGCAATTTAGATTGATTTTGTGTTCATCATATTAATGTCTATAATGCTTATGTAGTTAAAAGCAGTGTGTGTGTGTGTGTGTGTGTGTGTGTGTGTGCGCGCGCATGCATGTGTATTGAGGTCAGTGTGTGTTAACTCCTCATTAAAGTGATGTGAGGATTACTCTGCGTGAGTCCAGGCCAGACCATGTGTCTCTGTGCGCAGCACTTCATCTACAGCAACACAATGGGCCACATGAAATGAAGGTCCCATAGTGCATGCAGGTTACACTACATGGCCCTGCTGTTAGACTGCCATTGCATGCCATTAGTGTATACATGTATGCTATATGTGCAGGAGCATGCTTGTGTGTGTGGGAGTGTGTGTGTGTGTGTGTGTGTGTGTGTCCATTTAGTAAGACTCTGTTTGTCGGCAGTTCGTCATGGGTCTAGGCTAAAGATAAATGCAGGCTGTGGTTGCTTATATAATGAGGAACTAAGTGTACAAGTGTACATACTAATACAGTATACATATATACAGTTGTATAACCTACAGGGTTATATATAGACATAAAGCAGGTGTGTTGGTTTGCTAGTTTACTTGCACATAGCTATGCCAGTAAAAGCTTAATTACATAAGTTTGCTGTTGAATCATGTCTATAGCTGCACAAGTCACATTAACAGTGTAGTGCACATATTATATTTATTAATTTTACTATCAAATATGTTTTATGTTCACAAAAAATATTGACCTAGATCCACTGCCAGGATTTGCACAAATTCCTCCAAATAATTTTCTACCAGTTATCCACTGACAGTGGAAGTTAGTGGTAATGACTGTAACAGTGTTTGGGGAATTAAGGAGTATTTTAGAGTTAAATGTAGATATATGTATAGCAAGTTTCCCACCATCTATACTGAAACTGAAAACACAGCCTATCACTTCATTCATCCATTAACTTAATTTCATGTTTTTATGCCTCCATGCCACTGACAGCCATGGCCAGAAACCTCAGGAACACCTTAAGGGGATTTCTTTAAATTTGGCCCAAATGTTCACTTGGACTGAAGGATGAACTGATTAGAATTCTAATCCAAAGGTCACTGAGATCTCACAAAACACATTTTTAGCCATAACTCAAAAATTCATGCAGTAATTATGACATATTCACACAAATGTCCATAGGATGAAATGATGTGATGATGATGTGATGATGTCATAATGTTCTGCAAAAACACTTTATTCAACATCATCATTCAGGACAAGCATTGTAGTTCATCACAGGCTCATTGGTTCTGCTGATATTGAGCTTCAGGTGATCGTTGTTACACCATGTGATGAAGCTCTCCGACAGTCCTCTGGACCCCTCTGGAAAAATAGTGTCTACGTGAAGACAGCATGTTTCTGACTGGAAATTATTCACTGGAATCATACATGTCAAGATTGAAGACTTCCATTTCACCAAAAAAGACATTTGATACCTTTTCATACATTACCATACACCACATTGCTAAGATACAGATTTATAATGTGTATTATGGATGGAAGAGAGCGTGGCTGATGAATGATAATACATTAGGATGAGGGTTAGGGGATGAAGGGTGGACACACATGGATGTAAACTGCAACTTGACTGGCAAATGTGAGCCAGTAATTCCAGTTTTTAAACACCTCCAACCTCCATTCAGAGTACAGCTTTGTGACTGTACTAAATAACCAGAAAACTGGCCACAAACAGTGGTTGGTCCCATTCCTTGACAGCCTACATTCATAAAGGGAAACTTGGCTCTCATGGGGACGAACGATTGCTTTAGAGACTGTTGAAGCGAGGACTAGCCTGTAGTCAGTAATGATTTTCCAGGATGAGGTGTATTGACCAGCATTTTTAAAAGAACGTCATTATGATGATTGTGTGTCTTTATCCCATATGGCACCCTCAGCAGCCTCTGAAGAGTCCTTGGTGCTCGCACAGTGTATGTATGTGAGCATGAGATCATCTGGACATAATGTCTGGCCAGCATCTTGATCAATTTCACAGACATTAGACCCCCTGCTGTGTGTATGTGAGTGTCCTGCTGTCATCTGAGGGTAGACAGATCGCTAATCCACTGCAGACAGCAGCAGGTGGGGTGTGTGTGTCTGTGGGTGTGTTCACTGTCATCATTTAGCAACCTCTTGACCACTGTCTGGGTGTTAGCAAGTTAACACCTGTTCATGCCCTCATACTCATACACTTGTAATAAGATTAGCTGAGCAATTTCAGTTGCATTTACATATCCAGACTAATATCAAACATTTGCGGCTCCACGGCCATTTTCAACAGCAAATAAATTACATATGGTAGCAATAACGTTCACATTCTTTACCTGTTAGCTGGCTATTCAAGACTTTATAGTTAAATGATTATTCACTGATAGTTCATATGTTATAATTAATGAAAACATCCAGCTGATTGTACAGACATTAGATGATGCACCACTTCATACAGAAAGAAGTTATTCAGCATTTAGTGAGGTCAGGTGCATGGACAAGATGCAACACACACACACACACACACACACACACACACAGAAGTTCTCAACTTCTTTAAACAAAGCTCATATGTGCATTCATGCGTGGTTTCATATGCACTGCCTTATGAAGGCAGGCCTTGTGTGTGTGTGTGTGTGTGTGTGTGTGTGTGTGTGTGTGTGTGCACACATGTGTGTAAACCCCCTCTGGGCATGTGTTCTGGGAGCATGTGTATGGTGGTGTGCGGGTGGGCGCGAGTTGAGGTGGGTGGGGTGAGTTTGAGTGTGTGTGTGTGTGTGTGTATAGCGTGGTACAGTAGCTTGCATCCCCCAACACCACCCACCCCCACCTGCACCCCCACCATCCCATATGGCAGTAGACAGCAGTAGTAATCATGGAAGTGGAGCAACAGGGCCTGAGCCTCACTAATCCTCTGCCACACTCCGACACGTGCCACACTGATGCATATACCCACCCTGCACACACACACACACACACACACACACATACACACCCACACACACAGTTATTGAAGACACAATAGACACCCTACATGCATAGCAGCACACAAATGCATACACCAACTGCATTTGTGATAAAATAGAACAATGTTTGCATTACTATGTGAGTGCATAAAGGCCAAGTGAACTCCCCGCTGGTGCCTGAACTAACCCAGGATTAACTTGCATCATTATGAACACTGTGTCAGACACACGCACATACACATCTTGTGACTTGCAGCTACTACATGGCATGCAGGACCTGTAAAGCATCATCTTTCAGCCTACCCACAGCGTGAGTTTGCTTTAAATTACACACAGTGCAAACCTGAGCAGGGCGACACACAAGTGCAGCATGCTGGTAGAAAACTGCAGAGAGCTTTTTTTGATGTATAAAAGCACCTTGCACACACAAAATCGCATGCCCTCACACACACAAACAGAGTCACACACGCACCCACTGCGACACGTATACACACAAAACCTTTAACTGTGACGCACAAGGAGACAGGGCTACAATGGCTCTCTTATTGTTAATTGGCTGTTTAATCCCGAGGAATGCGTCTGATTAGTGCCCGCCGGTGGGTCAGGATCTTGCTCAACACTCGCCTTCACAATGGACAGGCTGTAACAGAGATCTAGGAGCAGGCACACACACACAATGGTGCACACACAAACGTGCACTAACACATGGACAAAGGTGTGCGCGTAAACATTCAGAGTGCACAAGTCACACAAAGAAACACACAATTAAGCTTCAATACGTGTGTGTGCGGACACGCAGAGCCACAGTGGTCTCACATACCCCCTGAAGTAACACACACAAAGTGACCACACATATGCTGCAGAACTCCCAGCATACACCTGCACAGTAGAGAAGCTAAGAATGGACAATAGGCAGATGTAGGAAATGTGATCTGAAAAATAATTAACCTTTTCCACATCATCTCACCCTTACATCGAGCAGCTTGTACTGTAGGCTCTTGTATTGTATGTGTCCATTGCTAGCCGCCCAGAGTCTCGTCAATCACTCCTTTACGGCCCAGAAAGAGAACTCTTTTTGCAAATCTGTGTCAGAACCTAGCTAGCTTGCTAGCAAAGCACATTAAGAACACACCGTTACACCATCTATCTCACCATGATCCCAACTGACGATATGCTACACCATAAGGCTTTTGCACTGCAAATGTATGCTGCCAGTTCAGTATTTAATTAGCTAAAAGGATAGCTTTCTCCATTTTAAACTTCTGACAGAGAAAATTCACCAAAGAAAGTTGCACTCTGAAGAATTTTCCTGCTGTTCAGGGAATCCCCTCGCTGTAGTCATTCCATTAAAATCAACTGGATTCTCCGCAAAACCGTGGCTGCTGTGACTAGGCTCTCATGTTTGTTTTGGGGTCGAGGTCCAGGGTGAGGTTTGGTCCATGCTACAGTGGTCTGCATGCATCACAGAGTCCATTATGACTCTGCATATTTACCGTAGGGTAAAAGGATTGAATAAAACTAAAGGAAATTAGATTTTACAGCAGGAGGTCGTTTTGAACTGTCGAGGGATGGATAGAGGAAATACACAGACAGAAAGGGATGATGAGATGTCAGACTGGCTGCAGGTAGATAGGTAGGGTCAGAGGTGACAAAGGTCTAAGTGTGTGTGTGCCTATGTGTGTATTTGTGTGTGTGTGTGTGTGTTCTGTAGGAGGTCCAGGCAGGCTGCATCACTGCTGACACACTGCTGCTGGTAAATCCAGCTTAGTGTGTCTAAAACAGGACTACGAAATCTGCCACAGGGCCCCTAATGCTAGGGGCTGTCACCCTCAATCACTCACACACACCTAATCCCCACGCCGTGACCCAACACACACACACACACACACACACACACACACACACACACACACACACACACACACACACACAGCCTGGCTCCCCAATGCACTGGGCCCATTCAGCTAGGCAGGCAGTCCCAGTACCAGGAGACGCCAGCCACAGGGTCAACATTACATGTCGGGGGAGGGAGGAAGGGGCTGGTGGCTGAGAGGAAGGAGAATGTGGTGTGGAGGAGTAGGAGTAGCAGGACTTTGGTCGAGAAGGAGGTGAACAGGTGGAGGTACTGGCCACGGTGAGGCGAGAGCAGATAGAAGAGCATAAATAGGAAGGCAAAGGTGGCCGAGGTACTGAAAGGGTTCGGATGACAGGGAACGAGGTGAAGAAGGCAGGAAGTGCATAAGAACGTTAGAAAGTGTACAGGTTTGGAGCAGGTGCAATAAAGAGGAGTAGGGGTTGGTTAAATAAGACCAAAAAAAATCTGACTGAAATCAGTTTATTGCCGGCAGAATTTTGATATTAGGCAAAGAAAATGTTCTGAAGTGCAGAGCTGGTTAAATGCATTCAGCTGGTGTTCCCCAATATATACAAAATCTAAAATATTTACAGTATATATACGTATATTGGGACTCAAGAGTCCCATTAAATTAAAGGACTATGCCAGGACACTGTCCTTTCAGTTACCATAATGCCAAGAGTGAGAACAGAAGAACTTCTACAATTTCAATATAATGTAATGAATATTTGTATAATAGCAATGTATCAAAAATAACAAAGTGAAAATAACTTGACAATGTGAAAGGGGTCACTCATTATGATGAACCTCCAGAATCTGCAGCTCCCCTCGGCTTTACAGAGCTTCATAAGGTTCAGCTCGCCACTCTCATCGCAGCTTCATGTGGCCACAAACACGACTCCAAATCAATGATCATGTTGTTCCGTGACAGCTGGATGTGTGAATATGCCAAGTTTGTTTTGGTCAAAAACTGACAGGGACTCCTTTGTTTCCACACCACAAAATGAAGATGTTTCTGAATCTTAGGCAAACATAATGAAAAAGAACATTCTACTATGAAGAGGTTAGCGTTGTTACATTGGGAGCTTGTGTTTGCTGTAACACTATTGTTAGCACGCAAATGATTTACTCCAGGGTTGTTGTTTTTTTTATTCACAAACTATCTGGCAACTCGACCAATATTACATCTCCAAATACCTTGTTTTCTTTTGATGCTTGACAAGGCCTCAGTTTTCACAGCACACATATTAACAATGGCTCAGCTCTATTCAAGTGTCCCAGTAAGCCATGACAGTGACAGTCAGCCAGCATGGACAACATACAACTTTATGATCCCTGCGCCAACATGGTGGACTGACTGACTGTGGCTTGCATGGTTACAGTAAATGAATCCGGATGACTTGGATGACACTTTGAACTGTGTGACTGTCTTATTTCTGGATGTCTTCTTTCTTTGTTGTTTGTGCATTCATGCAGAGTGGGTGCCTGTGGATCCTAACAGTGGTTCTACTTTTTGTGTTTTCCCAGGTTATGGTGTGCATGCAGTGCCAGACATGAGGACAAAGAGACAAACATGAGATATGTCCAGCTTCAGGCCACCACTTACTACAGCAACCTTCTTTCCAAATCTCTTTCACTGTGTTTGTTTTTACCGATGTATTCCAGGCTTTGTACCTCTAAATACATGTTTTTTTATCAAAGAAGACACGAAATTCTCCGGCCTGAAAGGTTATGTGGACACAGAGGAGAATTAAGTTAAGAGGCCTATCAGTGTAACTCAGGATCGTCTTGCACTTGTAGCTTTAAGGAGACTAGCAGGGCTTTTTGCTGCTCTCACTCAGAACATAATACAAGCCTCTCAGCCTAAATCCTGTGTCTGCAAACAAACTGACGATCCACTATTTAATGATCCCTGTTCAGTCAGAAATTAGTGACTATTTGAATTTCTCGGTTTTTTTTTTCTCTAGAGTAAGTGTGCACTAACTCAGGCACTGCGTTCTGGGCAACTCTTGGAATTTCCAGATTTACCCCCACTAGTACAAATACTCAGAAAGGTTGCATAATAAGTTGTGCATCTCTCGTTCACATAACACCTCACAGGTAAGTATGAAGGGAAAAAGTTTTTGTTCATGTTAAAAAGAGAATATTGTTAGAATATTGTGTCTAGTAAAGTTTATTTTTGATGACCTGTGAACTCTGTAAGAGTAATAAAATTGTGTAAATCCACAGCATCGTCCTTCAGTTTGTTACCTTCATATTTGTAATAAAAGAAAAGCAGATTCAGGTTCCAGTTCGTCATCATTGTATGTTTTCATGTCTAAGTGTGGATGTGTGTGCGCCCAGAAATGCAATACATTCAGACTGCATAACGTTCAGTAATTGAACAGGACAGTGATCCTTATGGTCAGACTGGTGGTCACTGTGGTGGAAACTCAAAGTGACGGACACACACACACGCACGCACTCTGAGAGGCACACATAACAAGATGCCGTGCCAGGATTGGCTGTCTGACAAACACACGCAAGCAGTCTCCAATCTCTGAAGACTCGGAAGTGTAATTGTTTACAGGAGTTAAAATAGGTTTCCCCAAATAGAAAAGTACAGACAGAAACACTGAATTCTGGTACGACACACTCAAAGGTGGAAGCAGACCTAATACTGCCATCTAGTGGTCACATGAAATACTCAGGATACTTTCAGTGCAGTGAACAGATTGGATGACTGACAGCACAGCACATGTAAGTTCTAAAACAAAACAATACTAATGCCCTATTATAGCTGCTAAAATAACTGAACACAATGCCATCTGTCTCACTTCCTAATATCTGTGTGTTTGACAGCGACTGCACTTAGTTCTGAGCCCTTGTTGACTCATTTCCAAATACACAATATTACTTGATGGAGTAACTTGTGGATTCAGCCCCATCTTTGCCTTCTGACCGGTGAACTGACCTGCTGTCAGTCAATAGCAACGACGCTGATGTTAGGTTATCACCTCACCAATGCCATTTGCTGTTCCACAAGGGGAGTTTTGGATATTTTTGTCAGGATATATCACAAAATTTGAGAAATAACCCTGAACTATCAATTTCATTGCTAAAAGTTCATACACTTCTTTAACCATTTAAATTACAGCAAAACAGGACAGTGTTTCCAGTTTTCTTTTCTAACCAATTTTATTATGACAGGTGTGGTAAAGGGCTTGACAATCAATCTGATGTTTTTATTGCAACTTTATGAGTGTGGAGCTGACAGCAAGATTGGCATCACAAACACACAGTATAAAATATGCTGCAGGACAAGTATTTGTACACATCCAAACAAAACCAGCAGGAGTCATACTAAATAACCAGTATCCAAAAACGTGCATATTTCAAACTTGAAATATGTTGGCAAGTGTGTTGGTGTTGTTGACGTCCACTAAAGATGGTTTAATGTTGATGATCAGAATTTAAACACTGTGTATTGAAGTTTTTAAACAGCCCAGTGGAAATGTCTGGTGAAATACTACAAATCAAACCTGTATCGATCCTTAATAACAGAGCTTCTTCTTCAGGTGTGCATTAACCTCACGGACACGCAGGTGAACGACTATGCGAGCAATGCTGTTAAACTGGGCTAAACCAAGGATGCTGAAAATGCAACGCCATGATGAATTGTGGCCTGAAGTTTGATGGCATCTTTACTCCCGCTCTGCTATGGCAACCAGGTGGGCTTCAACCTCTGCTTCTGACAGTGTCCTGCAGGAGGAAGAGAGCAGGTGATGGAAAAAAGTGAGAATGGGAACAAAAAACAGAGTCAGGATTAAAATACACCATGTAAACTCCACCTCAAAGAAATAAGATCAAACCAGAAAATACATGATGAAAAAAAATATTCGTGTTTTAATCACATTAAAGGATAACATCCATGATCTTTAGTGTAAATCCATCATACAACTCCTGACTACTTGAGTTACCTAAACTTGGGCTTTTCCTTGGTAACCACACCAACCTCCAGCTCACTGGCCTTGAAGTCGATGGACAGGACAGAGGACAGACATGATATAGCCAACTGGAAGGAAAGACAGTGAGGTGTGTTAAGTGTTGTGTTCCGACACATAAACGCCCGTCGAAATGTTCCTTTCAGTCAGTGAGAACTCTAGCAGTGGATTCAAGAACGTGATGACAATATTTCCTCCAAGCAAATGCCTTTACGAAAAGAAAAGGTGCATTTTAAAGGCAAAATGTATTAAATGTCAGTCTTCAAAAGCCTTTTATATCATTATATCATCAGGAGACGTGGCTGTTAATCGGCACTTTAGTCCCTCTTTTACAGGAGGGTCCCAGAGCAGCCTTTATCAGGACCAGTCTACTCTTTCTTCTGTGGACTATAAATGAATCAGTGTCTTGCTCAGACGTCGATCCTGTTGATGGAGCTGTTAACTCAGTTTCAGCCTACCTGTACTGTCCGGTCATGGCTCAGTTCAGGCTTTTTCTTCAGTTTCTTCTCCAGGTAGCTATTGGCCTCTGTTTGCTTGGCCCCGACTGCTGTGGCTCTGAAGCCACAGTAGTAGCCTGCTGGGTCACATTTATACAGGGCAGGACCCTGCTGAGGGTCCATAGCCACCATGATCATACCTGCAGAGAGAGGAAGAGGAGGGAGTGAAGGTGGGAGAAGGAGAGAACGCACCACATCATTATAAGGAAGAGGCCTCTAATATGTGAATTTACTGCATGTTTAGCCATTTTTTGACCATCAATTCAGTGGCTGCTCAGGTTTTTGAAACTAAAGCCGACCATTCAGAAAATAAACGAAACGAAGAAAAACACATGCTTTGTGACAAGGCAGATACTGGAAAAGAAAATCAAGGGCATGAACATAGGTGTCCTGAGCAGTCACTGTCAAGATATCAATCACCAGTTCCATGTATCAATAAGATATCAATGGGAATGTGGAGCAGGAAGCACTCAGTATATCCTATCTGTGAATGTGTACTGATGATAAAGAGCAGAAAAAACAAAGAAATGAGCACCAAGAGGCAGAAATCAAGACTCCCACTCACAGCAGCCTAGAGGTCTCATTTCGGCATTTTGTGTGTAGACCTGGGAGATATCAGCCAATCTGCGACACAACACGTCCGCCGTGATGTCATAACCAAACTTATATTTCCATTCTCCTGCTTCCACTCGTGCCCGGTGAACCTGGGAACGACTGTCCGCTGCAAGACAGAAGAGGGGGTACACTGTAGCCTTTAACAACATTATATATGATCTTTCACACATTACAGAAAACAAACAAGGATTTCACTGAGACTGATAATAGACTCTAATACCCCATAGAGAGTACGTTACACTATTGGTTGCAAGTTGTTTATATCCTTATTTAAGGACAAGGACAGACCTTCTGGTGTGAAATAAAACAAAAAACAAAAATCACCTTGACTCTGGTCCCATTTTTTCATGACTATTATATCCAAGTACAATTTCAGTTACGTGTGTGTGTGAGCTGAATACATACCATTGTGCCCAGTCATCACACAGCCAATACGTGGGGTTAGTTTGAACATGTTGGTCACAGTGGAAGAGTCCAGCAGCTTGTCCTGCAGTCAGGAAAGTGACAGAGTGACACATTCACATGACAAAATGATATCGTGCTGACACGTATGAGTTTATCACTGTGCATGTGAAATTATCAACTCTACATTTACAACAAAGTCATTATGATCAGGGGCATCAATAAACGAAAGCAGTGAGCTATGGTGTATGTAAATCACATGCATGTGTCTTGGGCTGCAAATCCCCAATTATATGAATCCATTCTATACATAGAGCTATGCATAAAATATATGGCAATACTGCTTGACCTGTGCTATCCAATATCATTTGTTGGATTTGCTTCTGATCACTTATCCTTGATCATGAAGATTGCAAACTGAAATTGGTAGAAGATGGACAAAATACAACTTTATTTTCTTCTCCTCCTGTCTGGAATAAAAGCTTTGCCAAAATAAAAGTAGTCCCTGGCTTGGTAATGTGAGTCCTGGCGTTTTTAAGCTGCATCGTCACATATTTGACTGTAAAGTCAGCAAAAAGCTGGAGTCATGACTCCTGTGAGGCTTCACTGTTTCGCTTGATCTCAGATCATCATCATGAAGTGAAGGTCTGTGAATGTGTGTATGTGCGTAATATCTTACAGGTATTTTCTTTTGTGTGACCACCACAACGCTATCTGCCCCCCTGACCCCCACAGACGTCAGCCCATTCTGGGAGATGGCTTTGAAGGCATACTCTGCAAGACAGGCCATGTGACACAGAGACAGAATGAAACAGAATAGAAAATACAATAGAAAGTTTTTAAAGTAACAGTATGGGGTTTGATATCCTGTTCATGAGTGGAGAACTGCATGTTTGCTCTTTCACAAACAACACATCACTATGATGAAGATCACCAAGTGGGCTAACGTTACTTACACTAAGTTACCAATTATGAACATGTAGCTAGCTACCAACGGAGAACTGAATGTACTTTTACCTGTGTAATAATATGCTGAGTTTAATCTCACTTACAATGGCAGGTGTATTAAGAAGTGACTTCAAGAAATTTATAGAAATTATAAATACATATGAGCAATTTATTTTAGAAATTTTGGCGTTAGCTAGCCGCACTCTTCGCAGACACAACCGGACAAGCTAACCGCTTTAGCTAGCTAGGTAACACTTTGTATTGTTTGTAGTAATATTAGTAATGATAAGTTATGGTAGTAGACTTCTCTTGTGCAGTAGAAAGTATAATTATACTCCAGGACTAAAACACCGGAGGAAATGTCTCTCTTACCGACTTGGTAGAGGCGGCCCTCCGGTGAAAATATGGTGATGTGTCGGTCGAAACCTGCGTTTGAACCGCGGGACATTTTTTTTCTCCCCGTGACCTCAAATGAACTCGACAGCAGTGAATGTCTTTCGTTGGTCCCGAATAATGGACAACTCTCTTTTCTTTGACGCTCAGTATGTGGGAAACAGCATGCGTATGCTGCTGCTGAACTCTGAGCAGGATAATGGAGCTACTTCCCTCACAGCGTTTTACTTTCTCTTTCAGTTGTTCAGTGCCGTGCAGCTCCATGACTGGCCCCGCTCACTGCCATTGGACGGCAGCAATACGGAAGTAAAATGCCTTTATCAGTTGCACTGCTCCCCCCCCCCCCCCCCCCCCCCCCACCCTTTTTTTCTTCACCTCACCTGTGTTGAAAAGTTATCATGACTGTGGGCACAGGCTGCGTACAAGACAGAGGGGCAGTTACAGACTTGTCATGAAAAACGTTGGGGGGAGGGGTGAATGGAGAACAGCGTGTGTGTGTGTGTCTGCTGTCCCTCGGCTGCCGGAGGCCCCCGCACTCACAGCCAAATGTCAGACCGCAGGGTTGGCTTCTGCCTCAGCGATAAGAAACGCAGGAGGATGAACCTGGACGCTTTTGCAGACTTCTGTGCGTAAGTTGATGCCGACTTTTGTGGAGTTGCCTTAGTGGAGACCATTGAGAGTTAATGGGAGCCCCTGAGTAAATGAGGAATATATTGATTTCATTTCATTTTAATGCAATACAGATAATCTCAGTTTGGGAATGTGTCATAACCACTATTGTAATAACAGGTGACACCCCCACACTATAATCTAGTGTACACAGTTATTTAGTTCTTTATCAACAGCAGTGAAAATCCGTCCATATGAGGCTTTACTGCTACACCAGAAGCTTTATTCATTGCCTGTTTGACATCATATGACTCCTGTGTAATCATCACCTTTAGAGTACAGACTTTTCTGTATTTTCCCTGCAGAGGCCATGGAGTGGAAGTGGTGGAGGTAAGTTTTTCTTCACATTAATGTGAAATCAATGTAATCTTAAAGATTTCTAATAACAGAATGAAGAAATGCCACGTGTTAACACTGTGTGTGTGTGCATGTGAAGATGGGTGTGTGTCTAGGATATTCTTTATGTAAATGCTGTAACACATACAGCATGTTGTCATTTTATTCTACAGGTTAAGCAGTTAAAATATAACATGAGCGATGGCAGTTTGGGTGCACCCACAGACACACATGTGTCACGTACAGATGTCCACAACTTTAGTAATCCATGTCACAGCCACCTGCAGCCCCCTCCTACAGTCTGCGTGTAGCAAAACAGAGGAACAATGGCTGCCTGATTGTAACTGCTCTGACATTTCACTGCATGTGAATATCTCCACAGGAGCATGACAGAGAGAGTATAGACCATAGGAAGTATGCACAGATATGAAAAAGAGATTCAAGTTACAGCCAGCAAATGAGATCATTTCAGACAAAGTAGGTAGCCTCAATCAGCTTCTATGCTGCATTTCATTCTGTCTCACGCTGGGTTCACAGTTCAACCTCAACCAGTTCACGCCTGCTGCTATTCAAAGAGGACTGATGTCTAAAACTGTGTGTGGCGCTGTACGTTTCAGGAGGAGGCGTGAAAAATAAAAACCCCCATTGTAATTCAGTTGAATGAAAGACAGTCTGTGTCGCAGGACACAAACAACATAAGGATGTTACAAATGTCTGAGGGCATGGGATCATTTAGGGCATTTCCTCTCAAACCTTTTTTAGGTGACACAGTTTTTAAATATTGCCATCGAAACTTTAACTGAAATGAGAGACAGAACACAGTTTTAGTTTTTTTTGTTTTGTTTTGCTTTTTTAAATAAATAGAAATTGCATTGGCAGGTTATTTAAATTAATATTCCATAACATCTTTCATGTCATGACAGTACATTTTGCTGTAAACAAGAGTTGGTTTATTATTTTAAAACATTATTGGTGATAATGGATGATTTCCAGTTTGGTGACCTATTCAAATTCTCCAGTGTCCAGTTGGACGCATGAACACAGGAAACATGTGAGAGACAAACTTCATCTTTAGTTTACCACTTACCCTAAGTGCATCACCCTTCACTTGCCCTCCAATGTATACATACTAAATATAATACAGCGTATTTAATATTATAATCCATTTGCATACATTCCCAAAGATAAGCAAACAAAGAGACAGATCCACTCCATGGGATTTCACTCTGTTTTTCCTCTGTCAGATTGACCTCGCTCAGCCACTTGTACCTCAGGGACCCTTTGATGTCATTGTTCATAAGCTGTCTGATGTCATCGTGGAGGCCGAGCACGACAGCCAATCGCAGCAGCTCCTCGACAACTTCCAGGTAAGGCTGCGTTGAAAAAGAGCCGTCTTTTAGCTTCTGTCCTAACTAATAATGTTTGTGCTGCTGGAGGAGGCGGTGATGGAATATTGACTAGACAAGGAGGGAGAAAAATACAGCAATATATCCACGCTGTCTGTATGTCCTAAACTAGGGCCCTTTTTTAAGAGGAAATAATAATAATGAGACTAATGACTTCCCCATCTGTCTTTTACGTTACAGAGCTATGTGTCTGCTCATCCTACTACAGTTCTTCTGGACCCTCTGCCTGCTATGACTCAGCTACTAGACCGCTTTGCCTCTTATCAGATCATGTCCAAACTGCACAATTCACTCCGAGGTGAACTGCAGCTTCATTGGGTGTTCTGTAGTTATTCTTCTTATATTCTTGTACATATTAACACCTTCCCTTCCCATGTTTTGTCCCGCAGACTGGCATATCTGCAGTCCTCCTTACCTAGAGGTCCACAGTGCCAGTGACCTGTCATCCATTCAACAGGCTGTGATGGCCCAGGGCCTCAGCTTTCCGCTCAGTCAGTTCACTCTCTGTCTATCTCTAGTTAATTCTTATGTCTTCAATTTCATAAGTTAAGCTGTTTAAATTCACTTTAAAGTAACTACAACTCAGCTTATTTGTGCTTGTCAACAAAGCCTAAAAGCTCATCTGCCGCATTTAAGAAGTATACAGACGGTATTGGTCAGATGATTTGGGAGTAGGTTTGTGGTCAGTTAACCCTCCAAAAGTTTCTCAGGTTGTCCTGGTTCTCTCACTTCTGAATTCAACTATCCTTGTTTACTTTTTGCTTCCTCGTGAAGTATGACAGAACCCACAAACACTTCCTCTTTTTCTCTGTTGACCCCAGTTTGTAAAACTAGAGTGGCCCATGGCTCACTTTCCCATGAGGTGAGTGGCTCTCTTGAAAATCGTACTTGTGCAGTCATGCTTGTTCTGTTTATTCACAGCAGTTTATTTGCTCCATGTTCATTTACTGTCCGTACAATATCTGTGCAGATGTCTCTGATCTTCAGTGCAGGGAGTCTGGCTGAGATCCATCCTCCCTGTGTGCTCCAGAGCTTCGTCAACCACGGAGCTGTTCTGCACAAGGTGTTTGTTGTAGGGGACAGACACTTCTGCGTAGAGAGACCCTCACTCAAGAACTTCCCCTCTGGTCCTTGTGGTCAGTCTGCACCAGACCGACAAAAATGCTGATATTTCTATTCCTTTCCAGCCTTGTACTTTGTTTTCCTTCCCTTTCCTGCTTTGTCCTTTCCTTTCCTTCCTTCTACTGGCTTGTCCTTTCCCTTTCTTCCCTTTCCTTGCTTGCCTTGTCCTTTCTTTTCTATTTTTGTGCTTTTTTTCCTTTGCTGTCATGCATTGTCCTGCTGTGTCTTGCTTCTTCCTATGTTATGCTACCTTGATTTTCTTTGCTCTGTTTGTTCCCTGTTTCCACTGCAACTGGGATTTCTCTTTGCCTACAGATAGGAAGACCATCTTTTTCAACAGCCATCAGGTGTCCAAGCCGGAGTCAAGCTCTGATCTCACATCAGTAAGCAGTGGCATCACACACACTATACCCATGTTATGTACTACTGTATGCATCAAACTGATAATCTTCAGTGTGAGAAAATGTCTTCCCTAGATTGTCTGAATTCATTTAGATGAAGTCAGGAGTGAAATACAATACTGTTTTAATAAAGGCTCCACATTGTATGTGTGTATTATTTTAACTTCTCCCAGATTTTCTGACTTTGATAGCATGTGATAGGCTAATATATCTGTAAAACAGCTTGAATAAGCATCGTGTAAGGTGCACATACGGCTTCTACATAGTTAAATCTCAATTTACAGGTGGACCCCCACCCATTTGGCACCAGACTGGGTTGAAATCCACCCTAAAAATCTCCTTTCTCCTCCTGTTCTGCAAGCTGGATGAGCAGATGCCCTTCCTGCCTCCTCCCAGCTCTGAGGCCGTGGCCGCCCTCGTCAGAGAGCTCAGAGTTCAGCTTGGCATGGCTCTGTTCGGCGTGGACGTCATCATCAACATACACACGCACACCCTCACCGTTATCGACATCAACATCTTCCCAGGTACTGCAGCTGTACACACGACATACAGACACGGACGCAGTGATGTTCTGATTTACTCTTCTCTCCGCCAGGCTACGAGGGAGTGCCTCAGTTTTTCTCCTCGCTGCTCAGCCACATTGAGTCAGTGTTGGACAAAGAGACTTCTGCTGGCCCCCAGGCTACTGGCTCTCGTGAGTCAGCGCAGCCTACAGGTGGTCCATCTGCTGCAACAACTGGTCGTTGAGTCACCTCGGGAGCAGATCGCGGCTTGTTCTGTTTCATCAGCTTCCTAGGACAAATAAAGTCATTGGCACCAGCTTTTTCACTGTTTTGTTGGGACCGAGCTCAGTTGTTTTCAGGACTTTGGCTCAGTTATTTATTTCTATGATGTAACTTGATCTAAAACAGTATCTCCTGTAAATCACACTAATAATGATGTGCTGTGAAGTCATTCTGATCTGTTTACAAGTCGAAAAACCAAACAGGAGACACATAATGTCTGAATACACTTTCCGTTTATTGATTAACAGGTAGCATAGAAGAAGATACAGCAGGCACAAAATACAGCACTCTGATTGGCCAGTAATATTACAAATGGTGTTTTTGTTATAATTTTTTCCACCTGTTGTTCGAAATGTCTTCTATGCCCTTATGTCAGCCCCCACCGACATTTCCCACATCTTTCTTGCTGGTTTATAGAGACATTTTGTGGAAATATTTTGCACTTCTATAGAAAAAAAAACTACAGTACATTTTTTTTTTCATTCTCATGTGAACAAACATCTCATCTTTGGAATAGACAGGAATGAGCTCCTCAGTGCTGACTGATCATGTGTGTTGTTATGATGTGTTTACACAAGTTGACCAGCTGCTTCACCAGTGTTCAAATACATAAATGTAAATCTTGGCTGTGTAGAAAAAGAGAGATTATATCTGCTATATGAGTACCATATGATGCATTTTGAATATATATTGAAATACATGAAATAATTCATTATTTGGCTAATTATTGCATTCTCGTGTGCTGTAGTCTACATTGTGTTATTGCAGTAAGTGGGCCTCCAATGGTAACCCTGTTAATCCTGCATCGTGTGCATGTCTACCCAGTGTCCTCTTGGGGGCGCTGTTGCTTCATATTTCCTATGACCTTGGCTTACAGATATCTGATATTTACAGAAATGCCATGACAGCCATGAAAACTACAATGTAAAACTACTGAGCATTTATCAGTGTTACCAAAAGACGACAAAATGGCTTTAGTGTCTCCCTCTTCCCTCGACTCCTCCTTGGCTTGTTAAGATAAGAGTGCAAAGCTGGCTGAGAACCTGAAGTGACACTTTTAGACCTTGTAAGCTCTAAGTACATCACATACTGTCGCCACACACTAACAACATTCAAGACAAACTTGACACGCTGAGTTTCAGCGCTGTTCACCCTCCTCCGTGTTTTGTTCATGTCACCCTGGTTCGCCACAAACAGTCTGGTTTTAACAGTGCGAGAGCCAAATGAAACACAATCCTTGTTTCTACTTTATCATCAAAGAAACGAAGAGGAAATAATGACTTACTCCTGTGCAGAAATATCAGTAATGCATATCGTTAACAGTCAGAACAGCAGGAACAGCTTACACATAGTTATCAATTATTGCACAAAATATATATTGAAATACACATATTACTTATAGTGGGGAAACTGTCGTCCCACTGAGAACACACCAACACGGATGAAACCCTCAGAGAAAAGAAGCACTGCTTGCCAGTATTGATGAGTCAGATTTGAAAGATGGTGGCGTTTGTGTAGTTGGCAACGTGCAGTCCAAAATAACATTTGAATAAAAGTTCTGAATGCTTTGCATCCATGGCAGTTTACAACTGAAGTGGAATCACCTGTCTACCTTACAAACAGCATTCACAGGTACTGAGACAGGGACACGAGTGGACACCGACACAACGATCTTTCAGATTCTCTAGAAAAACGCGTCTCTTTTTCCTCGACACATTCAAATAAGCATCGAGGAATCGGTGGCAGCCTTTTCCAGGCAATCTAAAAGCAGCGATGAAGCAACAGTAGGTATAGTTTCTACTAATGTCCATTTACAGATTCACATCTGAAGACATTTCTCTGAGTGCTGTGGGGATTTGAAGGCTGTTAAATGGGAAATGTGCGAGCTGACTGTGTGACTGTGAATGCAACAAAGGGTTTTGTCAGTCAGTCTGCTGCGTGTGAGTGTGTGTCTGTGTGTCTTATCCTCTGCGAAGCTCCCTCAGCTCTGCGGCCACTTTGCGCAGCTCTGCTTCAATCTCCAGCAGCTCCTGTGGACAGGCAAAATGAGAGTACACTGTGTGACGCAGGACTACACAACACATGTTAATGCTTTAGATTACAGCCTGCTAATGAAACTTATGAGGAGCCTGCTGGTAGGTAGAGGGAGGCACATAGACATGAATAACACTGTAAATACATTTCTAACTATATGACAAACAAACAAGATTAGTATTATCATAATTATTATTATTATCAGCCCCCTTGTTGCCAAAATGACCAAAATGCATCCCCCTTGTTAACCTGCCATCCCCCTTCTAGATCCTCTAGATGCAGAGAGAGTGCAGGGGCAGAGGGCTTGTTTAGTTCAATTTGTGAGTCTAGTCGGCCTGACTCATTGATCCTTTATCTGTCTGGTGTTTGTGCAAGTTAGAATCTATGACCCCGAGCATGGCTCTGAAATATCAGCAGCCTAACTGTGCTGTGTATTGATGAATCCGTGGTGCTGTCCGTGGTGCTGAAGTAGGACATGGATTTGCAATTGCACCATTTTCTCTCAGTCCTGCCCGTCTGTCAGTGTCATTTTGGCTCTATAATATTCTCTAAAATATACTATAAATACTTAATTCTTTGCTATATTGTAGCCTATATTCTCTATAGAGGATCATAGAGACACACTGCTGCCTGTGGTGTTCCAGTAATAATTCAGTGATCATTCAGTAGAGTAATAATAATAATAACAACAATAATAATTAGGATGGAATTTGGGGGCTGTAATATAAAGTGTTAACAAACACTCACACATAGTCATGTATCATTTGCATCAACTTACCTCCCCTTCATCATCTTCAGCGTCACCCTCCTCATCATCTTCCTCCTCCTGGCCCTCCTCATCCTCTCTGACGAATTCATCCTCATCTTCATCGCCCTCCTCTTCCTCTTCCTTGTACCTTTCCCGCTCAAACTGCTGCGTGGCTTCATCACTGGCTTTCTCCATCACTCGCTTCTGCTGCGGCTCCTTCACCTCCACTGCCTCCTCCTTCCTCTTGACTTCACTCTCTGCTTTCTCATTGGGCTCCTCCTCTTCCTCGCCCTCCTTCTTCTCGCTCTTGTCCCCTGCCGTCCTTTCACCCACGCCGTCCTCTTTCTTCCCGCCCTGCGTCTCCTGCTCGTCCTCCTCCTGCACACGTTTCATCTTCCTTACGAGTTCTTCCAGCTCCTCCTGCTTCTCCTTCCTCTCTCTCTCCTGCTCTGGCTTGTTCTTGCTGTCCTGCTCTTTGAGCAGCTCCTTGAGCTCCTTCTCCACCTTCTCCTTCTCCACCATCAGCTCCACCTCATTCTTCCTCCTCTCCTCCATCCTCTGCTTCTCCATGTCCTCCTCTGATTCTCCCTCCTTCTCTTTGACCCCCTTTTCCTTCTTTTCATCCACCTCTTCCTTCTGCTCTGCTCTGGAGCCTTTCTGGATCTCCCTCTCTTTCACTGCCTCATAGCGTTTCTTCTTCAGCTCCTTCAGCAGTTCTTTGAGCTCTTCATCATTCTTCTCCTCCTTCCCTTTCTTAGTGATCTCTTCAGCTAGCAGCTCCTCAAGCTCCTTGGCTCTCTCCTCTTCATTGTCCCTGCCTCTGTCTTCAATCCGTGGCTCCTCCATCATCTTCTGCTTGGTGTCATCTTCCTCCGTCTTGTCTTTCTTCTTGTCCTCAGTCTTTTTTACAGGGCTGACCACATCCCTCTCCTCCTCATCCCCCTGCTCGAAGTCGCTCTCATCGTCAGCCAGGTTGTACTCATATCGCTCCTTCTCATTTTCCCGCTCCTTTTCTCTCTCTGCAACAGTCAGATTGTAATAGTCAGTCCCATGTGGTGTTAAAACGCAAGTGCACATGCATGGATGAAGATGCTGAATTTTACATTAATTAAATTCCCAGAAAAAAAATAACACCAAAACAGACTTGTCGGTGTTGTTTAGCAGTGTGTTAAAAATACACCAAAGCCAGTCAATGTGAGTTTGTTTTTACCATCAACAGCCAGCTTCTGCAGCTCCCTGAGCAGACTCTGATGCCTTTGTACTTCATCAAGTTCCTCTGCAAAAAATATGAGACAAAACACTTCATAACAATAACACAGCAAAAACAAAGTAAGGAATACCAACAGAGGACGTACAAATGTGACTGTGGAGATCTGGAACTCTTTACACAGCAAGAGGAATGTGTCACAACACCCATCACACACTGAAACTGAGCTAAATTTAAGCAAATAAAGTAAAAGATAAAGCTATCTGTGCTAGATAAATTATAGCAGTTCATCTTATAGTTTCATGTGATATCAAACTGAAAGTTAATCAATCAAATGTTTAGTTTATAAGATGTCAGAAAAATATCCATCCATCGCAATTCATGTCCAAATGTCTTGTTTTGTCCTACAGTTCAAAATGTTAAAGTTATGATGATATAAAAAAAGAGAAAACTAAGTCAGTGCTAAACAGAAAATAATATTATTTGAGTTTTGATGAGCAAATGATTGGAGACATTACCTGCTAGCTGTGGGCCACACTCACGTGACCCATCTTCATTCAGTGTCTCCTCAATAATACATTCAACCTGAAGGCACGTTGTAAAAAAAAAAAAAAAGACACACACACACACACACACACACACACACACACACACACACACACAATTACATGTGTCATAATTGAAATAGATTCATATGATGCTGAATGATAGGGGAAGTAAAAAGGACTTGTTTCTGACCTTTGCATCATTAAGGGGTGAGGTTACTGGCCGGCTTCCCACTGAGACACAGAACAAGGATGGAGATACAGAGAGAGCAGGGAGACAGATGGAGAGTGGGGGAGAATGAGAGCACAAAACAATGCATTTGAACAGTTCTGAAAAAAAACTGCACCAAGCTATAGTACAGAGCAGCACAGATGAATGCATTTGTTTACTTAGCCATGGTTAGCCCTGCACGGGCGTGGGTGGAGCTGTTCCCTCATTAAGGTAAGCACAGTTCCCTTGGAAAAGGGACACAGCAAAGAAGCTTAACCTCCTCTCCCTCCCTCCCTCCCTCCCTCTCTCTCTCTCTCTCTCTCTCTCTCTCTCTCTCTCTCTCTCTCTCTCTCTCTCTCTCCAGGATGCAGATATTCCAAGAGGCTTTAGCTTGCAGGTAGTTTCCCACCGGGGCTAAATCAGTCACCACTGCCTGACTGCCAGCAGATCATTAAAGGCACACTAAGCAGTGCCATCAGCACCTTTTCTCACAGAGATACACTAAATCTAACAAGGGCCTAAATGTCAGGATAGATCACAATCCACGTTCAGCCTGTAGCCTGTGGCCTTATGGATTTGGGTGAAAGGACCGGTTGAGGCACAAGATATGATGTTGACCAATTATAGTCATGAATCTACTGTAAATGTCAGCCTTTAATATTTTGGCCAATTTATAAAGATTGTTCTGTTTTTTTGTCAAATTATCACCATCAAACCAAATTCAGAAAATCTAACTTATTCTAACAGGTTCGACTCCCACCTGCAGCTCATTTGCTGCGTGTCGTCCCCTCTCTCTCTGCCCCCTCTCCTATCACACCTTCAGCTGTCTCTATCATAAAGGCTAAAATGTCCAAAAGAATAATAATAATTAAAAAAAGAATCTAAATAGAGCAAGCAATTCAAAATGTAAACAATTCCTGATTATGAGTTCAACACATTTGAGAGGATCTGAATGATTAAAACAGAAAAAGCCTGTTATGTGTGATGTGTTTACGTCTGTTGTCAACTAAACACACCAGTGTTGCTTTAGACATTTTATTGAGATTTTTGTTGATAAATTCAATGTACAGTGATCAGTGACCCAGCTACACATTTGAATCCTGATCATTCATCTCCTCCTATGATACAGACTGAACCACAACACTGACACTCAGCTGCCCCTTCAGCTCACACGACACATGCAGGAGCTGTAAGTTTGATTTAAACTCTGTGGTCTCAGCACAAAGCCAGATCAGTACACATGAGGATCAATTGGACTAACTGGCGAACTGATGAACCCCGACACGTGAGCTGCCCACTGTGTGGCCCTGTAAATCTCTGCAGGTCCATGTGATGGTGCGTGTGTGCTTTGCACAAGCTGGGACACCCGGGTCTCATAATTAACACTGAGAACTGGCTCTGTCTTGATTGGCTTGCCCATGAAGCCACGGCTAACCAAAATCCATGTTAGAAATGTAGAAATCCAAAGCACCTGAGTCAAGAGCCTGCAGGTTATTGATGGACCAAATGATTCGACAAACTCAAAATGTTGTCTTGACTGAAAATTAGAGCCACATGTCAGGCATATATGCGCCTGTAGGGGCTGAGAGATGCGCAGTAATGACTTTATAATGATATTACCCCTCCTCCTGGCATTTGATTGACGTCGAGCCGCAGTGACAGTTAGTGGTACAATAACATTATTATATTACCTACAGGTTCTACGGTGATACGCGTCTTTGAAAATGTTTAGTTAGTCTTCATTAGGGTGGCGTTTGACAACCACAGTCTTCACACACTGCGACAGCTAAACAGTTTCCAGCCTGCTCTATGTAGGTTACCGCATAACACTGCGCGCCTCACCGCCGCAGACTGATGTTCCCGGTGTCCACACGCATGTCTCCTCTCATGTGCTGCTTCTCCGCACTTATTCCAACTCATTAAACACGTTTTCAGAGCAGCAGGCGCGTGTCACCGTGCAGCACGACTCTAATTCGGGTCTATGTTGTTTAAGAGACCTGTATGAGGACAGGAGACAGTCAAACATCTCCACTGCTGCCAATAAAAGCAGACAGGACCAGAAAGGTGAGCGCATAACAAATTATGTAACCACGCTTTTGTTTAGCCTATTAGTGTGAACCGTGAGGCTTTAGCAGTGATGATCTGCTCCATAAAGTATTTTTATTATTATTATATCGCATGCAGTTTGCTCTGGTTAGCTTCTTTCATGCCGGTAAATAGAATAAGAGGGACCACAGCTGAGGCAGCAGTGTGTGAGATGAGGCTGCTCTCCGGCGGTGCCTGCTGAGGGCTATCACTCGCATTTTGTAGCGTCATCTCTCACTGAGCGCCCGATACACACATACACACACACACACACGGTGGCTGTGGAAGGAGTGTGATGGATGCTTACCCCCGACGGCAGCCCAGAGAAGAACCGCGGTTATCAAAATTCCCATAGGATCCGAGAGGTGAGGTTCCTGCAGGAGATAACCTTGAAATAACGGGCTGGGTCCTCTTCACACACCCGCCGAGCTGAGCGAGGTGGAGCCGCGCGCCGTGTGTGTGTGTGTGTGTGTGTGTGTGTGGTGTCAGGTGACTGAGACCAGATCAAAGTCCAAACCCTGTTATGGTGCCAGAGATGTCAGACTGTCGTCCTGTAGGCTGCTGGCAGTGTGTTAAGAAAACGTTGGAGGATTTAATCTCAGGTAGGTTAATATCAGTGGTTCTCAATGATGGGTCCGCGGCCCGTTTGGAGGGCTGAAGGGACACAAAGTAGCTGCATCAAAATAAATAAAGTTCTCTGTAATTTCACTCTATTAAAATCCCGCTCAGTATGCCCAGTGTGAATATTATTACAACAGCTTTCAGTTTATTTGCAAGGTCCGTGCAAACACCTCCCAGAGCTGCTGCTTAATTACTTTTGCACATCAATTATTGATACTTTGGAACAGCTGGTAATGTAACACACATTAACACGCCTGTGTGCCACCTCTGGGAGCAATTTTCTAGCTGTGCTCCATCTGCAGACCCCCCTCAAGGTCACACTGTCATTCACTAACATTCACTAACTATGTATATAACAGCACTGCAGCTGAGGAAAACAAGACAAGTAAGCAATGCACGAGACATTCAACATTTATCTTTATTGGTTATTACTTTAATGGTCCTCCTCCTGAGCTTTGACAGCACATTCAGGCTCATGTTCACATGTTTGTGGCATTTGATGAAATATATTCTATATATTTACAGTGACAGTAAACTGAAAGATCTGAGCCATGGCCTCAAAACATAGACGCACAAACTCAACTCTGAAAGTCAGCTTGTATGAAACATCATGAGGCATATTAAACGCCTACTTCCTGTCTGATTCGGAGGTGTTGAACTTGAACTGGTGGGCGAAGGCTGGCTTGACAGCACTACACTTGTGCTCATGTCATCTGGTTTTTGGAACAGGTCTGGGTGGTCGATTTTGCTGGTTGGGTCCGATGTATTTCAGCGGAGTGAACTTCGGCTTCTCGATCACTTCTAGACCCAGATAAGGCTGCAGGGCTCGAGGGACGCGCACTGTTCCTTCCTGAGGAGATGGAGAGAAAGGACGGAGGGGTGGATGAGAAAACAGAGGACAGAGCAAGAAAAATGTGCATCATTTATAACACTGCCATGTTAAAGCAACTACATTCTAAAAAGAACATTTCTGAATTAGCTGGGTTTTACCAGCTTCAACACATCCTTAAGAACATGAAAATAGTCTTAAAATTAGTTAAAGGTAAAGAAATGTGGGGAATTATTGTACAGGCCATTTCAGAAAGACCACGGCTTCATTTAGTCATTCCACCTTAACTGAGCCCATTAATCACATGCTATTTGTTAATTTCTCTGTCTTGGAAAAATGTAAAATAGTTCAGCAATATAGAGGAAAATGCTGTATTAAATCTATATTATTATTCCAGCGTTTCCAATGAAATACATGTCAGTTGTTACAAAAATGCTTTGACTGACAACAATCACAAGGGGGAGCCACTTCAACACCAGCCTGTGCACACAGGTGGAGGTGCAAGGAAATACACATGGATCATGGTGGGGGGTGGACAAGACAATGTTTTGTTTGGAGGAGACAAAGAATGAGGAAACCAAAGAGCAATTTTTAAATTTTTTTTTTTTTTTTTTTTTTTTTTTACACATTTTCATTAAATCTTTGTCTTTAAAAGGAAAGAATCTGCATCTGTGTTTTTGCTGCTGATGTATAATTTTATGGTGTCTGGGGATTTTCATCTTTTTGCAGTCTGTGTCAGCTGAATGTATGCCTAAAAATAGAGCTGCAAGCCTAACATGATGTATTTGTGTACCTCTTCTCTGAAGACAGCAGCCTTTTCAGCTGTCAGATGTTGTAGGGACATCGGAAGAAAACATATTTTGGGGTGTGGTGAAGCCTTTAATGGCTCATATCACAACCAAACAATAATTTTGTTGCTCATCACAAACTTTTAAAGCTAATTTAAGACATTTTGCCATTTTTGAGGACAATTCGGGGACAAGCGTCTTACTTTGGTCTGGTGAGTCTCCAGGATAGCGATGATGGTTCGGGGGATGGCACATGCTGTAGCATTCACCTAGAGAGAAAAAAACCATCATGGAGGTGATGTTCTGCTGGAAGCTAAACCCACAGGAATGTACAGCAGTCTGCCTCATCTGCAGTCTTACTGTGTGGGCGTACTGCAGGCTGCCGTCCTCTCTCTCATACAGGATGTTGAGGCGTCTGCTTTGGTAGTCTGTACAGTTGGATCCACTGGAAATCTGATATATGTAAAGAGACAGCAACTGTAATTAGAATCGGCAGCACAACACAGCTGACTGGCTCTGTGGAGATCATCACCTTCTTCCCCCATTAGACATGTTTGATGTTCACAGTTCCTGCAGTACCATCATCATCTTAACCATCATCTTTTTGACTAAACAGAACTTACACTGCAGTCCAGTTTTTGCTTCTACCCTCTTGTGCAGCCTTTTGTGGCCAAACGGAGCCCAAATGTTCAACGTTTCTGTCCATATTGCTAGATTGTACTCAAACAATGCTCTGCTCCTGTGTGCGCGCCGCAGACGACTCTGTTCGCTATTATTAATGTAGGAGATAATGAATTAAATATAGGACTTCAAAAATGGACTTTTCAACCAAGGATGGCAATTGTTTGGTTTTAAAAAAACATTAAGGCTCATTTTGTGTCTGTTTTTCTTTCTTCATGTTTACTGAGTTTAACGTCGGAGGTTTAGAGGAACGATGGGCACAAACAGACTTTGAACAGTTCTAACTGAGAAGGGAAGGAGTCACTAATGGCTCAGCATATATTATCACAAATGAACATCTTTACATACGCATCTGACTTATAATGTCTGACTAAGTAGGTAGCAGAGATGCAGTGAGGCTGACCTCTCCATAGCTGTTCCTCCCAGGCATCCATGCTTCAATGTCATACTTCCTGTGTGCTGGAGGACCCAGTTCCTGTGTCGGCATGTCCAGCACTCTGAGTAGAATCACACACATTCTGTTTTTTATTATGTTTTACACAGCGTCCCAACATTTTTAGAATCAGGGTTGTATAAAAGAAAAGGACCACTTGGACTGTGTGTGTGTGTGTGTACTAACCTGTAGTGAAGTTCCAGCGCAGAGAACATCTCTTTCTGCAAAGAGACAAATTCCTCCAGCAGCTGAGAGCTCTCTTCACCTGTCTCATCTGCCGTCACTCCAAACATCTCTACCTGAATACACACACACACACACGCACAAAGTTACTACAATGCACATTATCATAATTATAGAGTAGGTATTTATTTCTGATCTTCATAAATAATTTGGAATCACTTGTTAACAGCTAACAGACAGTTAACTACACAACACACATATGCAAATGTGAATGTCCTGCACATGTCATTTGAAACAGTGGACTTGTGGACATTGTGTTTTCTGTAGACATATTCATTCATCCATGCGACTCCTGCGCCCCTAACATAATGCTGCTGTCCTTGTAACCTTGTTGAAGTGATGTACTCTGTAGAGGCCCCATGTCTCTCTGCCTGTGTCTGTCTCTGCTCTGTAGCAGGTGCTGCTGCACACTGTCCTGCAGCGGGAGAGGACAGACAATGTCAGCTTTAATTACTCCAGTATAACTATCTGCAGAAAACTAGTGGGGGGGGGGGGGGGGCTTCTAACCTGACAGGCAGGTCCTTCCAGTTTACTGCATGATCCATGAAATAGCCTGCAGAAGACAGAAGACACGTCACATAAGTACTTACTAAACACTTCAGATTTAAGCCTCCAGTGCTCATTCCTGATTTATGATCAGGCTCAAAGTCTCTTATTAGCTTCAAACATTGATGTATTGCACATTTTCCAGTATATCAAAGATTATTGGAAAATGGGAAACATTTCATGTTAGCAGCCGGATTCAAGATTTACGATCGATTATCCAAATGTAGAATTTAGGTTCACCGAGAGAAATCCAGCAACAAAATCCATTTATCACAATTCTGAAGGAGTCCAGTGTGAAATCCCGTCACTGCAGAGCAGTAATCCAACTAATCAGTCAAATCTGTTCATGGTGGAATTGGCAGCAGGCGTGGTCTTACATCAGCATAAGTACCAATAGAAAACACATGCAACAAATGATTAACTATGTACTGAAGAGTGTGACATAACCAAACTGGATGTTCACGTGTTGCTAAAATCACCATAACAACACACCAGGAGGGATTAGCACCAAGCACAATAGCTAATCTTGCCAGTAAGAAACAGCACGATTGATTCACTGACCGATAGCAAGTTACACCAGCTACTTCAAACACAAGCCTCACTTCAAAAATAGGTCTAAAGCTGCGACTGATGAGCTGAAAAATAGCTTCACCTGCCACTCCGACCTCTCCTGTCCCTGCCAGGTTCAGGTCTGGGAAGCGGGCCGGGTCCAGTGAATAGACCTGAGAGCGATGGGCATTGGGCTGCATCCCACAACCCTCCTGGATGTGGATCAAACAGAGTGATGAAGAGAAGACAGGAGAGGTCAGGCAGAGCAGGACGTTGTGTGGCTCATTTCAGATATTAAATTTAGTATAGTTCATTCAGTCAAATTCTGCTATCATGACTACAGCTGTGTAAAACCTGGTCTGTTAGGAACAGACACCACAGAGCTCTGCTACTCACAAATACTGCCCCCTTCAGCATGTCAGGTACAACCATGGGAATGAAGCCCTGCAGGAGTGAAGAGGAAAACTCAAGTCTGGCTCTCCTGCATGTTAACAGAACAATAATATATATTCACTTTGCAGACTTTATATCTAACATTTCCAGACACATGCTTACCCGTTGCTGCAGAGTGTCAAGGGCAAAGTTTTGGAGTGCAGTCTGAAGTCTGGCCCCTGCTCCCCTAAGATAGTAGGACCTGTGGCCTGAGACATGGGACAGATGTCTGCAGGCGAGGGCAGAGGAACAGAGTACAATGACCCCCCAGTCATATCAGTGAGTGTGGACTTAGTATTAGACAAAACATTAAAGATTATGGTTAGACCATATTCATACAAATTAGCCTTTTGCTGTCAAAATTTCACTCTGCAGGTGGACAAAACATTTTGAACAAAATGTAGAACCTCACCTCTGTCTGATGAGACCCAACTGCTCCCCGAGCTCTACGTGGCCTCTGGGCTTGAAGTCAAACTCTACAGCAGAGAGAGAGAGGGCAGACTGTGAGAGCTGTGCTTTCAAGCACACAAGGGTGAAGCACTTTAGATCATCAGTGATCTGACACTTCAGACCAATGGCAGCACAGATCACATCAGTCACCTGGTTTCTGTCCAACCAGGTCCACCACCCTCGCCTGGCTCTCATCTCCAACTGGCTGAAAAAGGGAAAAGAGGAACTTTACAAAGTTTCAAACTAGACTTAGGGCTCAGTGCCCTGGTCAAAGCATGTGTGTGTGTGTGTGTGTGTGTGTGTGTGTGTATGTGTGCACGTGTATCCTCACCACATCGGGGTGTGTGGTGTTGGGCAGTCTGAGCGCTCGTCCATAGTGTTCCTGCTCCAGCTCAGTCTCTTTGGGGTACAGCTGATTCAGTCTGCTGCGGATCTCTCGACCCCTCTGGAGAGTCTCGGTGTACTCTGGAAGCTGCATGATGAACAACAAAGGCTGATCCCAAATCTGATTTACTACTCACTAGTGCAATGAAAGGGTAGCAGACAAGCAGACAGCAAGTTTTGTAAGTGCCAAATTTGAACTTACATTGGCAAGGGCTTTCTTGTTTGTCTTGCTCTGTGAGGAAAATATTATTTACGTCACAATTGTGGGAGAGAACAACACAAAGAGTCTAATTAGAGGGAATAATTCAGCAAACCTTCAGTGAAAATCAAGCTGCTGCCTGGGATCAGCGCTGTAACAACCTTTACTGACCACTAGTTCTTTGATTGTGTCGCTGACGAGTCTCCTCTGCGTCTCCAGTCCAGAGATTTCTGTCCTCACTGCCTGCAGCTCCTGCCACACACATACCTAAAATGTGCACACACGCGCAATCAGTGAGATCAGCTGAACAACAAGCAGAACAGCAGGTGTGAAACAGAAAAAGTCATTAAGTTCAAGTTTCTGGCACTTCTGCATTGGCTTCATTTTTATGATCTGGACTGGAATTCAGACTAAAGTTCTCTGTTTCTGAGTTCATGGTGCTGTAACAGTGACCTGCGGGTGGAGCAGGTGCACATGGAGAGTTTAAACCCCCCCTCCACTCAAAAATGCATTTGGTTTTTTGTTACTTCACTGTGATGTTTGAGCTTCAGTGTGCAGAATGGTGTGTGTGTGCACGTGCAGAGTTTTGCTGCTGTCACACTCATCTGCTGGAGAACACCTTGAAGCAATCACGGTCCAGAATGCATCTTACACAAATATCATACCAGAAACAAACTATTATCAAAGAATAGGATTTCATGTCTTGATACATGTCTGGAGGGGGATCTATGTCATATGAGACCAACTCCAGAAACATATGTTGGACACAAGATAAAGTTCTATCTCACATCCGACTGAATGAGGATGTGAAGAAACACTTACAATTTTCCTGACATCGTCCCCTCGCAGGTCGCCCTTCCTGTCTTCCACATTTGCTATGACTTTGTCTGTCTCCTCACACACTGCTCTCATGTCCAGCTCGGGCTTGTCACTGTAACCTTCACGGACATGCTCGTACAAACTGCTCCGGGCTCCATGTGAAAAGCGCTGCGGGATGAACACACCTGTCCTCTGCCTCGAACACTGTCTGGCGGCCGGCTTCAACACAGTCAGTGCGGTGCCTCCAGCTCTAACGACCATGCTCATGCAGGTCGCCATGTTTGTCTTGTGGTCGAAGTTGCATTCAGGGGCTATAGGAATAACAGCCACAACTGGTTGCGTAGGCTCCTGGTCTGCCTATCTATATGTACTTCAATGTTATGCGTTTGAATTTACGTTTGGATAATATATTTTACATGAAAGTATAATATATGCTTATAATAATGACCATTCACATTTCTTAGCGTTTCTTCTTTTTCATCTGCTGATGGAACCAGGGAGCACTGTTGACGGCAGTAAAACGCCAACATTAATATCTACATTGAATGCAGCATGAATGCGGAAATTAGTATTTCGGAATTGGAGACAAAATAAAACGAATATGCTGCTTCAAAAATGTTATTCTAAAACTACAGCTACTATTTTAAGCGACGGCTGTGACATAAATGTCAAATATTTTAATTTCTCCAGTGACATAAAATGACTTAGCGGCGGAAATGACATCGGCGCTGGACTCCGAGAGCGAAATTGAAAACGAGGCCGTCAGAGGACCTGACAGTAAAAAAGGTAGAGAGGGAGTAATTCAAGCGATTCCACCCAGAAATGGGGAAAGAGGATACTTATCGTGTCAGGATGATAGTGGAGATGCGAACAGAGCAGTCACAAGAGAGTACAAAGAAGACGAAGAAGAAAAGAAGCGCTGCTGGAAATCGGGGACAGCAAAGCGTCCCAACAGAAGTAAGGAAGTAAGAAGTAATGAGAATCTAAGAGAAAAGAGTTTGTCATTTGCTGAAGCTGTTAAGAGAATGGAGATCAATGGAGCTGGACAAGAGATTTTTGGCATTTATTGCCCTCGTTTTGTTGAATTACAAGAGAAGTCAAATTAGTAAGATGGAGGTTATTGAATGCTGTGGACATCTCTAGATGCCACACCGAAGGAGAGATTTGCACCCACTCGGTCTGAGCTGTTGATTGGATAATGTGGTGCGTGGGGTCACTTTGGGGGCCCACTGGAAATAGTTTCCACTGTGAAGCTGCTACAATGTGGTGGATGGCGGTGATGCGTTTCATGTACAGAAGAGGACCTGTGGAGGGCAGCAACACGCCGTTGCTACGTCGAGCCTGCCGCAAACGCATCATCACCAGAAGAAGAAAACGACCCAAACAATCGTCACGAGCCAAAGATCAGCCAATCAGATGAGCGGAAGTTTAACGTTGCGGTAATCCGGTTCCTGCAGGCTGTAGAAACTACACTGTGTCTTAGCACCGAGCTGGACGTGTGTGAATAATGCCATGGTGGACTCCTGGTCGCCACGAAGAGCAGCTTTGGCGCAGCGGGAGGATCGCTCCTTTGAAAGCTAGTGTGGCCCGTCGGTGAGCGGCGATGTTGCCTTCGGGGCCGGGTGAGCAGCGAGGAGCCTGACGCGTCGAGCCTTTCAGCCGAGCCCGGAGGAGCAAGACACGCAGATGGGAGCGAGTTTAGCCCCTCCAAGGCTCTGGTAATAACCGGGTACCTGGTTTTACGGCTAGCCTGCCCCGAGCTGCCTCACCGATTCCTGCTGAAAGTGAGATCCAACCAGCCTTCACGGTGGAAACGAGAAGAAGAGCAAAGGTAAGAAGATAATCAGTCAGCCCCTCAGCCTGCTTTGTGTTTCTTATTTTAGTGTAGACAGAATATGATGAAGACAGTCTGTTCATCCTTCTGCTAAAATGCAATCATGCTGTAACAAGGGACTGTTAAACTGTGTCTTTACCATTAAACTAATCTGTGTGTTGAACTTTATCTAGAAAGCAACATTTTTTTAAGTGTTATCTGGGTCATGTCTGTTCAGGCCTCCATCACACTAAGCCTGTGTGGCAGAGATAGGCCTCGCATACATGAAGGTTCAAGACAAAAACCCACATGCATGTGTGTAAGTCTCTGTTTGTGTCCACTCAGATGAATGCTGTGCGGGGGGGCACAGTCACCTGGCGTCCCCAGCCGTGGCAGGACGGGGACGGTGGAGGAGGAGAGCCTCTGTCGGACAGCGACTCAGAGGAGGAGGACTTCCCCGATGACAGCACCACGCCACTGGGAGACTACATCACGCATGGTGAGGTGGAAAAAAATGGCGCGGCTGGAGAGGGTGGAGTGCGCGCCCCTGAGTGTGACTCATTTAGGTCTACCTGTCTTTTGTGTGTCTATTCCTACCCGTCCCGCTTGCCGTGATTCTTACTCATCCGTCCCTCTGTGTTGGCCGTCCTCTCCTCTCTGTCTCCTTGCTCTTTCTGCTGTGGTTCTTAGGACTGAAGCAGCTCCTGGATGCTCAGCAGCTGTGCGATGTTACTCTACTTGTTGAGGGAAAGAAGTTCATGTGTCACAGGTATGACAGACACAGAAAATACACTGGATTCACAGTGATATGACATTGAGAACATTTTAAACTACAGCCACCAAATGTTTCATATTTTTACTTGTAGCAAGCTGTTTGCAGCCTTTGTTTGATATCAGAGGGGAAAACAGACACAAACTTCATGTCTTCCATCTTGCGTCCCTCAGAGTCCTCTTGGCAGCCGTGAGCCCGTACTTTCGGGCCATGTTCACCAGCCCCCTGGTCGAGTCCCGCCTCACTGAGATCCGACTGGAGGAAGTGACGCCGTCTGTCATGGAGACCGTCATCCAGTTCGTGTACACTGGCGAGGCGGGACTCTCTCTGGACACAGCTGAGGATCTGTTTGTGGCTGCCAACCGTCTTCAGGTCATGCCCCTTCAAGACCTGTGCTCCAGGTACGTCAGCTATATAAAAGTGACAGATGATCGTCTTTATTCGTTAGACTTTTTACGTTTGACTGTTTTTACTTTAGATAACAAACCCCCTTCTCTTATTTCCTCTCCTCACTCCTCCTCCTCTGTCTCTCTTTCCCTCTGTCATTCTCTCCACTCGCCTCTTATCTCTCCAGGTTTCTCTTTGAGCACCTCTCAGTGGATAACTGCCTGGGGATGTACTCTCTGGCTCGCTCTCACCATGACCAGCTGCTGCTACGTGCCTCCCTGCGACTCGTAGCTCAGCACTTCCCCCGGGTGGCCCGACAGAAAGACTTCCTCCTGCTGGACCACGGCACGTTGGGCAGCCTCCTGAGCTCTGACCGCCTCGGGGTGGACTCCGAAGCGGAGGTTTATGATGCGGCACGCCGATGGGCAGAGCACCAGCCGTTGGATCGTTACGCCCACATGCCGGCGCTGCTTCACCACCTGCGGCCGGGGCTGCTGTCCCAAGAAGAAAGCCGAAGACTGAGCCAGGAGCTGGGGCCCGCTGCAGCTGGTGAGGGCCTCGGGGGGCCTCTGAGACCGCGGGAGGGCATGTTTGAGAAAAAGATCGTCTGTGTGGACCTGACACCTCGGGAAGATGAGAATTTAGCTCCAAGAGACTACACAGTGGACTGCTTTGACCCTCGGACAGGGAAGTGGGAGAAGTTAGCGGCGCTGGGTTCACTGGTCAGTCCCGGCTGTACGGCTGTGGGTGACCGGCTGTTTGTAGCAGGGGGGATCCTGCGGACAGGCTCTGTGTCTGCGGCCGTCCATGAATATGATGCAGTGTTGGACCGCTGGATAGAGCGGCCCTCGATGGTCCAGCCCCGGGCTATGCTTGGCCTGCTGGGCTGTGGAGAGTCACTCTATGCCTTGGGTGGTAGTAACCGCTCGGCTCTGCTGGACTCCAGTGAGACCTTAGAGCTGAGTACGCTTCAGTGGGCTGCGGGTCCTCGGTTGCCACTCCCTCTGCGCGCCTTCGCCTGTGCAGCATTACGTGGACGGCTTTACCTTCTGGGGGGAACCACACTTGAACAGAACCGGGCCGTGGTCCACTCGGGGGTGCTTATTTATCACACGTTAACAGACTGCTGGACACGTGTGGCTCTGGACTCTGGCGCCACCTGCCTCGCCGGAGGAGTAGCAGTGCGTGGAGGAGTCTGCGCCATTGGGGGATACATGAGGGACACCACCAAGTTCCTGGATGGAAACTACACCAACCTGGAGACTTTAGACGCCACTGGGCGTGTGCTGTTTTTCAGAGAGGGCAGGGGCTCCGGAGTTGAGAGGGAGGTGACTGGGGGAGGGGTGATGGTCACCGCAGAGCAGCGGGGGGGTGCGGGCGGCGGAAGTGACCGAGCCCCGAGCCCTGTGGTGTTTCCCGGGCTGCCGCGACGGATTGCAGCTGGTGGCGTGGCCAGGTGGAAACGCAGGATTTATGTGTTGGGTGGGGAAAACGGCTCACGCTTCTATGACAGTGTTTACTGCTGGAAGCCCGGCTGGCGCAGCTGGGTCCAGAGACGAGAGAAACTGCCTGGTGACACTGGAGGGGTGAGCCAGTTTGGATGCACCACCTTAAAGTTCCCCAAGAAGCACATCCTGTCCAGACTTAGACTAGCCAAAGAAAACTGCAAGAAGGCAGCCGACTAGCTCGACTAGGGACCAGCGCGGACGAGGTCGAGGCAGCCGTTCATGAGACGCGGAGACGAGCTCCAGGCTGAGTTTAAATTCACTTGACGTTATGAAATGTTGGTGTTGAGATGAAGTGACAAAGAAGAGACCATTTTATACAGTCTGAGTGCAGCTGCAGAGTAGGCTAGAATGGACTGGATGCAAACAGCTCTTATTAGGACTAGTCAAATGTACAGGTAGAGAGCAAGTGGAGCCAGAAACCGGTCAAAAGTCAGGCAACATGCATCTGAATGTAAGCTAACCTAGGGCCCTATGATTTACACCATGCAGAATGTTTGATAAGAAATGATGTCGTGTTACATCAGTCATTGATGTGCATTGCATTCATTTTCTTATTGAACTGTGGAAATTTTTTCCATCCACTACATGATGGGATCGTCTTCCCCATGACAAAATAAGTGATAGAATACAGACTTAAGACAAAAAAAGAGAAGAAATCAAACAGAATCTGGAGAAAGGAAAGTGGATTTCATAGGGCCAAACCTCCTCCACTGTCTGAGAGCAGGAACGTCCTCTGAGAGAGAAAAGGGCCTTTTAATTGTTTTCTTAAAGTGTAATGTTCTTTTCAGTGTTTTGCTGGTGTAATGTTTTAAGGCTGTTTGGAAACATTTCAAAGCTGTGAATTTCCTAGCGCGTCAAGTTTAGACCCAAGGATACAGGCACATTTCTGACCACCCTATGTTCCACTTCCTTTGTCTAAACCTATTTCTGTGACTAATGTAGGATTCTGAAGCCCTTTGAAACTGCAATTATGCTGCGCGGGGTCTCCAGTGAAAACAATGCAAACAAAGACGTAGTTAGCTGACGTTGTGAGGTAGCGTGGGATCATGGGAGCTGCTGGCTTCGTCGTTAAAAAACGACCACCACTGCAGATGAAAATCTATCTGACGTGACTCAGGCAGAGTTTTAGAAGGTCGAGGCAGCGTCTTAAACTTTTACTCGTGTTGCCTTTAGTCACATTTGCCGACTTGCAAACATGGTGGCCCACTTGATGAAACCCCCGTTTTTTTAAATGGTCCTTTGAAGGTCTTGCCTCAAACAAGTGGAACATAGCAGGTGAGGAAATGTGCAGATAGGGCTGGATCATATGCAAAAAGTCCAAAATGAGAGCCTGAACACCATCTTCCATGACAGTGAGTGGTTTAAGTGTAGGAAATCTGAAATCTGAGCTGCAAAGAGAAACTTGAACTGTCCTTTTCAGCGAGCGTTTGCAAGCATGTGGACAGGAGGTCAGCGTACGAGGGCGTCCCCCAGTATCACACACAGTATCCTTGTGTCTAGGCCAGCGCTCTGTCCAGCACCTTTCCTAAATCTGAGCGGAGGCCAGGTGAACAGTTGTCTTTACTTGATTCAGCAGCCATGTCGAAGTTGCTTCTTCGTTTCAGTTGCTCCAGCCACAGGATCTGTGAATGTGTCTGGCGTGGAGGTTTTTTGGATTGTCTGAACACATTAGCACTGCACCTTATTTATTGAAATGTATTTTAAAGGTTTGTGTTGTTGTTTTGAAATGGTAACGTTGGCTCTGATGCGCTGTCCGGGCTTCCTGTACTACAGGATGGCACTAAGCTCAGACAGACCTGTCAAACAGGAGCAGCTGTGCTTGGATGTGACGGGGACGGAGGGCTTTAAACTAACTTAATCCTTAAATTGTGATTTTCTGAAAGGTCAGAAAGTTTGCCCAGAAACGTAAGCACCTTGTTTTGCTGTAAGCCACTACGTCTTCTTTGACCTTCTTTCTTCTGTTTTCCTCTCTTATCGATCAAGTCCAGATACTTTTCAGGAGATATGTGCATATGAAAAACGCTGGAAGCTGTGACCGAAAATGGCAGAATTTCACCAATGTTGTTATCATATTCCAAAAACAGAGTCAAAAAACATAAACTCGGGGTCATATTAGAATTGTTTAGGACTCCTGCCATCACAGAATCTGCAGTTAATCATGTTGGATGCTTGGGATTTTTGCCATTATGGAGGCACTCTAATCCACGAAGCTGAAGGCTTAATGTCAGATACAGAGAAAATCTCTGAAAGACTGCTGCGACGTTAACATGAACGCGTTTCAAATTGGAAAACGCAGCAGGGAGTTAACTCACTGAGAACTCGTTACTGCCAGATATTAACTTTCACGTGCAACTTTGACAGTTCAGATACTGTAAATACACAAACCGCCTAAAACGGGGAATTCAAAGAGCCAAGCCCTCCTCCCATCTTTAACTTTCCATAGTGTTACAGTGACTCAGTCTCCCTCCAGAGCAGAATGGTGGAAGTTCCCTAATTTCCCAGCTCCGGCGGCAGCAGATGTTTAACACCACTGTCAAGTTAATTCTAGCAAGCAGCAGAACTCAATGACACAGCTGCCAATTAACCGCTTGATTCCACCACTGTGATCGCTAATCTTCAAATGAAGTCTTAATATGTTAAGCATTGCATACTTTTAGTCCTCTGTATGTAATTAGCACATAAAATCAATATTTTTTAGACATCTTCCAGGAGCTCGCAAACTCCCGAAGATGGGATTCTTGATCAGTGGTGTCGTATCGATCTGTCGTCACTTGTGCACTTCGCTGCCTGCAGCTCTGTGGTGCCACCGGCAGACACAGCAGGGGTGAGTCAGGCTTAGATGGATCGGCCCTCTGCTCCCGTCTGCTGGCTCAAAGAAGGTGATTGGGGCCAGGTCAGTGATTAAAATACTAAGAAAGGGGTGGCTGCGATGTTGGGGCTCATCTGAAGAATTCTTACCTGTTGAGAATGAACTGTGTGGCAAAATGCATTGAAAGGATGAGGAGCAAAAATCGGTTTCAGTAGTATATGCACTAGTCAGACACACAACGAATATATGTATGTTTTGTCATTTTAGTTGGTTAAGAAGTGTGAGCTCCAGTTTGTGTTTCTGGAAAAAAAAAACTCATGTCCCATTTCAAACAACATGCTCTGAATTTTCACTGTGAAAAGTCATTTCAATGTGGATCGATTTTTTTTTTTCTGTTTCCTGCGTGTGCTTACGGCTTGTATGACGTGAAAAGTGACTGTGTGCGCATGCATGCTTTCCGTGCCGAGGCGCGAGCTCTCTGCGCATACGCACACCCACACACACTGTGTCCATTCAGAGAAGTGAAGCTGCCCTCATTTGTACAATCTAATGAAGTTTGTGAACTGAAAGGCAAATGGATGTCTTTGATGAAAGCAGTGCTCTCAAGTGATTAAAGGACTATTTGCTTATGTGTTTGTTACTCCTGACTTTTTTTTTTTCCAAGAGGTTTTGATGGAGCGGTTTGCACAGTGGGGACACATACAGTAACTGGGCTGATAACAGATACAAGGCTACATGTCTGCATGTAAAATGATGAAAATCCAGTGGAACTATATGACTCAAACCTTGTTTTTCACAGTTTGGTGTTAATAATTACTCTAATGAATAAACTGCTGAATCTGCCCATTGTCACAGCTGGCCAAAGTTCTCACTTTACACTGACCACCTCATATCTACTGCCTATGCATCGGTCTGCCACAGATTCCTTTCTGCGTGTGTGTGTTCGAAGGCACTGAGGTTTATTGGAAGATAAATCAAAGGCAGGTTGCTCATCATAGGACATAGGATAATAAAAACAAGCTACAGGTCAAGCAAAGTGCTGTCGGGTATACGTGGAGCAATGGAGAATCCCTCGTCAGGCAAAGTGACCATCAGCAATCCAGCAGACATCACCGTCATTGTGGGATATTTCATCATGGTTATAGGTGTCGGCATCTGGGTGAGTGCACCTGTGTTAGCCTGGGACCGTCTGATTATCGGGAGATTTTAACGACTGAATAAAGGATGGAAGGGAGGAGGTTTGTGAGCATAACAGAACTGTCCTGTCTGTTTTAGTCCATGTTTCGGATCAATCGTGGGACGGTTGGAGGATATTTTCTGGCAGGGCGCACCATGACCTGGTGGCCGGTGAGTTCAATGTAGAGATGGGCCGATAAAGACGCACACCAATATTAGCTGATAAATATCAGTCTGTATATTGGAAGTACAGAAATGCCAAAGCCATGTTCCAGGTCAATCAGAAACCTTTTACCAGTTCATATTTTATCCAGCAGAGGGTGCTGACAGTATTATATCCTGCTCAGCACATGTCTTTATAAAAGATTCTTTGAATTAAAAGTAATTTGAGGAAACCTCAGAAATGTATAAGTATTTTAAGGTTCATCACCTCTTGCTATGGGAGGACGGATGTTGAGGCAAGTTTGTCCAAATTCCTTAATAAACAACAAAATCTTGTTCCCTCCAGAAAAGCCTCAGTGCATTGCTCTGTTCTGGCTTCTAAAGATTTTGTGGGATCAAAATGCTTCACTATCCTCCCATTTGATCATAGTCTTCATGCTGTGTGGTGTAACTGCACTCCTGTAAGACTTCACTGATGCAGATTTGCTTTTGATGTGGTTTTCGGTGCTCTTTTACTTCAGGTTGGTGCGTCTCTGTTTGCCAGCAACATTGGTAGTGGTCACTTTGTGGGCTTGGCAGGCACCGGGGCAGCCAGTGGCATCGCTGTGGGAGGCTTTGAGTGGAACGTAAGTCACACTATGTACTCACTTGGCGGTTTAATAACCATCACTTTTGTATGTCTGTGCCAAACCCCACCTGTATCCGCTGTGGTTTGCAGCATGTCATTGCACTGGTGTCTCATGTCACGCATATTGTGTGTTGTTTCTCTCATGCGTCAGGCCCTGTTCATCGTGCTGCTGCTCGGCTGGTTGTTTGTACCTGTCTACCTCACAGCTGAGGTAAGCAGCTCAGGCATCGTTTCAGCATCAGCGTGTGTAAACCAGTGTGTCATTCGCTGATGTGATGATGCCGTCTGTAATTTCCTCTCCTGATGCACACTGTGTGAAATGTGCTGTGTCAGGTGATCACGATGCCCGAGTACCTGAAGAAGAGGTTCGGAGGGACCAGGATCAGCCTGTACCTCTCTGTTATCTCTCTGTTCCTCTACATTTTCACCAAGATCTCGGTGAGTCGTCGTGTCTCAGAACACACAGTCAGAAAAACATAGAGTTGTCTTTATTCATCCCTCCTCCCTCTGTGTCTCTCCAGGTGGATATGTTTTCAGGAGCAGTGTTTATCCAGCAGGCGTTAGGGTGGAATATCTACGTGGCCGTCATCTCCCTTCTGTTAATTACAGCCTTGTACACTGTCACAGGTGTGTGTGTGTGTGTGTGTGTGTGTGTGTGTGTGTGTGTTTGTTTGTTTATGTGTGTACTGAACCTGGTCCTTAAACAGATTTTTTGTCAGTCTGTGACTCTGGAGGGAGCATGGACATTTGAGAGAATAACCCAGATGATGTCATAGTGATGTCATCAAGGTTATCTTGGTTTGGGCTCAGATACTGCAGATTTATAGCAGAGAACCTCTGTTTTTATCTGGGGTTTGGTGTTTGAAAGATGTGGACCTTTACAGGGCAGAGACGGTTTATTGAAATTGTGTTTATTGCATTGTGGGAAATGTAGGAATGCAGTGTTTTTGCAGCTTGATCCTTATTAAGAACTGAAAATCTCAGCCTCCGCTGCCTCAATTTTGACCATTCTTTCTTAAATAAGTCTCTTGCAAGTTTATGGAGTGCAATACAAATCACTTATGTGAAATGTCAACATTTCTCTTGCTGTGTCTATATTAAAGTGTGTGAGTGTGTGTGTTACCAGGTGGCCTGGCTGCTCTGATGTACACTGACACATTTCAGACATTTGTCATCATTGCTGGGGCCTTCGTCCTCACCGGCTTCTGTAAGTCTTCTGTTCATACACACTCCACACAGTCTGTCAGTTCCTGCAGGCCTGTGGCCATGTCCCCTCCCAGCAACTTCACAACAGGAAAGAGATTAACCATGACCAGTAATCATTCACTTCACTGCAGCGGTGTACAGTGTGCTGACACTGCAGAGCCACAAAACTCTACACCACCAGCTGACACAACATCCACCGCCCCTTTACAACTTAATGGATTTTTTCATAAGGGATCAATATATATCAGTCTAATCCTGGTGTACATTATCATTAAAGTCAACGAAGGCGTCAGGCGGGATAAAAATGGTAAAAAAAAAAAAAAAAACAGAGGAGGAGGAAAAAACAGCCCCCTCCTTTTGTGAATTAGTGATGTGTTACGAAGATAGTGCTGACTCAGCAGCTGACTCATATCTTCAGTTAGGACAGTATCAGGCAACAAGAGAGCTCTGGGCAACGGAGCTGAGTCAAACAGAGCAAGTACAGTGTGCTTGCTATTTCACATCGATTTAAATCTTAATGTTGGGAACAGGAATATCCATACCACAAATTTAAGGCAGTTGAATTGAGAATGAGGGTGAGTTGGTCAATGAGCGTCATCAAACTTTGCAAGGGGAGACACCACTCAGGAACATACACCTTTCTAGAATTAGTCTGAAGTGACCCTTTAAATGACAAACAGCTCAGCCTTTCTCCTTTCCTCTTCCAGCTTTTGCTGAAGTAGGAGGCTACAACGCCTTGCTGGCCAAATACAGCTCTGCTATGCCAAGTAATTTCTCCTCCATGGAGCCCCAGCGCTACAACATCTCCCCCGAATGCTACACCCCCAGACAGGATGCCTTCAACCTGCTGAGGGACCCGACCACCGGGGACCTGCCCTGGCCTGGAGTGGTGTTTGGAATCGCTATAGTGGGAGGCTGGTACTGGTGTACAGACCAGGTGAAGCTCTTTGGTTTGGTTTCTTGAGCTTAAGGGGTATTTCAAGGATAGGTGTGAAAAATGTCACAGAGTGCTGGTGCACACGAGTCAACCAGCTTGTAGCCAAGTGCAGTAACTACATATTTGGTCAAAACTGACTTAATCTGACCTGTTAATATGTTACGTACCATAAAAAATTATCATGCCAAAGAAATGTACAGTGACCACAGTGGCTCGTAACAGCTAGCAGCTGAGACAGCTTCAGCTACAGCTAATTTACCCCCTTTTTGCTGTTTCCCATATTTGAAAAACACACATTTGATGCTCCAACATCATAGCATTTGGATTTGTTACATGACATAAACAATGAAGAAATTAAACCTAATCATAATGAAGAAAACAGCCACACCAGACAGTCCTGCTGAAAGGTTAAGAGCCTAGCTTAGTAGAGCGGCGGTAACTAAACCTGATGACCTGCTGCCGATCTGTAAGGAATCAGGAAGACTTAAATCAAAGTACTCCATCCAATGAAAACTGTATTTATTAAAAAAACACACAAAAAACTCTCTCTCTGCACCGTGGCCTTCACCACAGCCATTCACATCTATAGTAAAAGAACAACCCAAAGACCAATATGTCAGCAGAATAATAGCAGTCATGAGTTTTTGATTGGAACCACATACAGTAATATATCCCTCAGTAAAGCTTCCTCCCATGCTGTGGTTATGTGTATATTGGTGAAAATAACATGCAGTTAGATGAACTGTAACGTTATTTCAGTGGTTGCTGAGATTATCTGTTTTATCCTGTGGGTTCATATTGAAACATGTCTGCTATTCTTGCACTGGACTCTACTAAAGGCTACGTAACACAATTAACCAAACAAGTTTCCGCTTCTTAAAAAATGTGGGGGGGTTTTTGGCACTTACTCACAAAATGAACCTAAACAACAGACAAACCACAGCTACAATACCGGCCCTAAATATATAACTTTATTTAAAAAAATAACTCATCCCATCTTGTGCCTCTCCAGGTAATAGTCCAGCGGTGCCTTGCAGCTCGTAGTCTGACCCACGTGAAGGCCGGCTGCATCATGTGTGGCTACCTGAAACTGCTGCCAATGTTCCTCATGGTGTTCCCCGGCATGATCAGCAGGGTCCTCTACCCAGGTCTGCGGCTTCCTCTGGCCTTTAAACAGGCCTGACAAAAACAAAGGAAACATCTAAGAGAAGAATATAATAGCTCAGCAGCGGACTGTCAGAGGTGTGTGAAATCTGTATCTTTACATTGTGCTTGTGTATGTGTGTGTGTGTGTGTTTGTTTTCATCCACCTGTAGATGAGGTCGGCTGTGTTGTCCCTGAGGTATGTAAGAGGGTGTGTGGGACCGAGGTGGGCTGCTCCAACATTGCTTATCCTAAACTGGTGGTGTCAGTCATGCCAAATGGTAAGAACACACTGACTACCTTTAAAGAAGAAGAGGGGGAGATCTTTTATCGTCCATTTCTCATCCTGCCAGAAGCTTCCTCTGATCGTCTTCCGCCTGCCTTCCCTCCTGACATCTCTCTGTGCAGGTTTGCGAGGTCTGATGCTGGCTGTGATGTTGGCTGCTCTCATGTCCTCTTTGGCCTCCATCTTTAACAGCAGCAGCACTCTGTTCACCATGGACATCTGGACTCGCATCAGACCACAGGCCACCGAGCGCGAGCTCATTATTGTTGGCAGGTAAATGGACGGCGTTATGGCAAAATCCTTCTCCAACCCAGTCTTTCCTCTCACATAGACCTGCCCTCCTCTTGTGCTCATCCATTACAAACCATATGTTACTGGACGGCTTTCACTCGTGAAAAGGAGACATCAGAGGATCGTATGGTAGAAGATACAGTTTTCGTAAAAGAGAAACAACATTGAGTTTATGACGGAGGAGAAAACAAATCTGTCAGTATGGCCTGACTGTTTCCTAATGATGCTGTGATGTTACTCCATGCAGAGATGACAGCATTTACACTGCTGGGCTTTGGGATAGGGCTCCACTAATATGGCCTTTTGAAGTGCCATTTTTTCATTTTGCATGCAATTCACCAACAGCTGTTATTTTGTATTTAGAAATTAGACTATTAAGTGACCAAACACCCATAATGTTTCCCATTTCCCCCCTTATTATAGACAAGACATCACATTGGTGAGTGAATGCTTTGTAGGTAAAGTGTGTCCAGTGAAAAACATTAAGATACATGGACTATCTCACCTACCTTTCTTGTCCTCTTCAGAGTCTGGGTCCTGTGCATCGTAGCCATCAGTATCTGTTGGATCCCAGTAGTCCAGGCGGCTCAGAGCGGTCAGCTGTTTGATTACATCCAGTCAGTCTCAAGCTACCTGGCTCCGCCCATCGCCTCGGTCTTCCTCCTGGCTGTGTTTGTGAAGAGGGTCAATGAAACGGTCAGATGACACATGCGTGCATATGATAATATTAAGTCACACCCGGTGAAATCAAATCAACTGAACATGAGATTTCCCCTCACCTCCAGGGTGCATTCTGGGGCTTGATTGGCGGCCTGGTGATGGGTCTGTGTCGGATGTTGCCTGAGTTCTGGTTCGGTACTGGCAGCTGTATTTTCCCCTCCAACTGCCCTTTCTTGGTGTGTGGGGTCCATTACCTCCACTTTGGGATCATACTTTTCTTCTGTACATCAGTGCTGGTGCTCGTGGTCAGCCACTGCACCGCGCCCATAGACGATCAACATGTAGGTGACTTGTGACTCACAGATGCACTGACTCACTCAGACCTAAGACCCCATACAGTGTGTTTGTGCAGCAGGTACACATTTCAGTACTAAATCATCACTCAACTAACTACATTTCAGTTGTATTAAGTTCCTTAAGACAAAACCTTATTAATTCAGGGTCCATGACATGAAAACATCTTAAGAAGACTGATTTGCATCCAGATTAAGCAGCAAGAGAATTAAGAGAATCTGTACAAATGCTGTCTGTTTTCTGCTCGTTTTCCTTTCAGCTCCATCGTCTGGTGTTCAGCCTGCGACATTCCAAAGAGGAGAGGAAGGACTTGGACTGGGAGCATGAGGAGAAAGGGAGAGAAGCCCAGAGAGAGCCCGAGGAGAGGGTGAGGGAGAAAAACCACAGGGATGCAGGTAAAAATGGAAGCTACAGTCACAGACAAATGGAACGAACGTGTGCTCGCAGAAAGTGCTAACTCATCCCTCTTCCTCTCAGTAGCTGAAGAGGAAGAAAAGTCTGGCTCGCAGGCCCACGAGCAAGGCACGCTTGAGGTATCAGAGAAGCTGCCTAACATCAGTGAGGACCCGCTGTGGAAGAACACTGTGGATGCTAATGCTCTCATTATGATGGCTGTAGCAGTTTTTCTGTGGGGTTACTATGCCTAACTGTCCTATTCATTCTAGTTTAGAGTGGATGTGGAAATGAGAGTCGGGGTTCTTGACGTGATTACGTTTAATCACTTTGTTGGGTCAACCTTCAAAGGACTCAAAGATAAATACAAGTGTTGCCATCTGTTGGTGAATACTTGTCACTGCACCATGAATCATGTTTTCGTAATTATATATAACAGTCTCACTTCTCTGTAGAGCACAAGAGGAAGTGCATTTCTCCAGTTTTAAGGAGCATGTGTAATGCAGTTTAGAAATATTGTATCATGTTAGAATGCCATTACTGTATACTGTTACATGTTGATTTGGCCACAACTCAATCTGCGCCTGCTTCCAGCTCTGAAATCACAGTGAGAAGAAAGAAATTGTAATTTGGAAGCTAGGAAAAAAAAAACTGCTAAGCCTCAAGTAGCCTTAAGATGTTTTTTACTTCTTTTAAAACTTTGGCTCAAGAAATCAATGAAAATGTCAAACACTGACTCACTGAGGAGTTTATTTCCAGTCAGTGCAGTCTGATTTGTATTTACTTGTACTTCGTCATTTAATCAGGGATAAGATGCTGTACAGTATATATCAAGTGTCATGAGACAAATAAATCTGTTGGTTATAGCTTAAAAAATACAGTACTGCTTGCTTTCCTGACCCATATTATACTGATGACGGCTATTGTCTTTGGCTGGTGGTGACACAACATTCAGCTCTGATAAGCTGTGACAGGCATTGTCACAGTCATTGTAAAGGAGAAATAATTGAATCAATCACTGTTCAAAAAGCAGCTTGAAGGCCATCATTAGTTGGAGGCCTGGTATTACTCAACAGACACCACACAAACCAGGTAGTGATTCAGATTTCCAGTTTTAATCATCACTTCTGTTTTTATTTAAGCAGATATTTCCCATTAGCATTGTACATGTCTGTAACCTACAGAGTTCTCCCATGACTACCCAACCATCTTCCCACCTCCATGCAGAGTTTCAGCATCATTCATCACATCAGTTCTTGAACGTCCAGTCTGTCAGCTTGCAGGAGTGGGGGAGTGTCACGGCAAGGGAGAGGGGGGAGGATGGAGAAAGAGGTTTTTCCAAGAATGAAGAGTCAGAGCCGTCACCAGGCACTGTTCATCTTACGCTTCCACACACAGAGTTATGGGTGGATCCAGTACAGCTGGATGGATCGGGCATCTGAAATCTAGCCACTTACAGGGTCCTGTGCAACTCCCAATTCTCATCTGTGAGGTATCTGACGCCTCAATCTCCTGCAGGGTGGGTAAGAGGTAGGGGGCTTTTAAGGCTGGAAGCTGGTGTAGAGAGTTTCATGCGGTCTGTGGTAGTTGGTTTCACCCGCTTCAAAGCATGAATGACGGCTTTGGCAAACACTGCCCTCTGCCGAATTGGAGGACGGAGGGGAGGAGGAAAGGAAGAGAGCTGGGGGTTAAAACAAAGATGGAGTATTTCAAAAATACATCTTTGCAGGTTGAGTAGGATGACAGACCGATACAGGGAGAACACAGTCCTCAATAATAAAAGCAAATACAACAGCAAACATTCTCTGACACACACCCCAATAAAACAGCCAAACAAAAAAGAAAAAAACAAAATGGCAAACAAGTCAATCAAACCAAAGTGACATCAGGCCTTTCCAAAGTGACATCAAGTTTCTCTTTTTAATCCCATTCAATCCCACTGGTCTTAATCAATTAAGTCCATCTCCCATAATTCTCTGTAAACCAGAAAGTACTCGTTGGCTCCTCTTTATGGCTGGTCAGCAAGGTTAGGGTCCACTCTGAAACAATGACAAGAACAGGTCTCAGTGGCCAGAGAGACCTGCTAGTACAGTGAGACTATGTCTGTCATTAACCAATGGTATGGCTATTTCAGAATTACCGTCAGTGACACAGGCAATGATTTCAGCAGCATTATCAGGGGACTAATCAACATAGTACAACGTTACAGCACATTCAGAGAAATAGAAATGCATGGCGCAGGACAGGTACAAATGGCAGTCTTGTACAACGGAAAATCAAGTTTGCTTTTTACAATCACGTTTCTATAGCGACGCTGAACATTCCACCACGGAAAACTTTTACATCTGTTGGACTCAGCACAGCTCATTCCTTGAAGCACCATTGTACAGCTAACATGGAAATTTGTGATACAACACAGAACACAGAACAAGTATTGGGAACACTAAGCAGGCTGTAGGGCATTACATTTCTATGTGTCACTTTATGAATGCTAATCTCAATCAAATACACTGCAAAGTTTTCACATGAATGATCTAACAACCATGTGCGGAGTTATACAGAAACCCAAATGAGTAAGAGGCAGAAAGAGGGCTGACTGACAGCAGCAGGAGGAGGAGGGGACCCCAACCCTGGTATGCAAACTTAAAGGTGCCATTCTGGAGCACAGTGGGGGGGAGAGGGAATCTGGAGGGCTTGGGGGAAAAAAAAAAGGCAAGGAGAGTGGCACACCTCTCTTCCTTCTTTACCTCTCAACCTCCCTCCCCTGAGGGCGCGTACGAGAAGGGAGTGCTGGAGCAAAGAAAAAGAAAACAGTCCTGGAGTGCTGGTTCCTCCTTCTACTCCTCTCTTCTCCTGTTCATCCTCTGAGCAGATGAGAGGGAGAAAGGAGACAAGCAGAAGGAGATGACAGTTGGTATGTGTGAGGTGTACGCTTTCCTCTCTACCTGGCTTCCTCCCTCCTGTCCTCCCTCTTGGTGCGAATGGGCTGAGGGCCATCAGCAGGCTGCTGGACCCAGTTGTTATCATGGAGCCCAACACGGCAGCCCGGTGTGTCCTTGTCTGTACGCCGGCAGCACATCCAATAGGAACGTCCATAAGGCAGGTCATGGTGGTAAGGTTTGGGGTGCCAACGGCACAGGGAAACGTCCCCGCGCTCATATTGCCGCTTACACTGCTTACAGGGGTCATCCCTGTAGAGAGGGTCTTGATTCCAGCGTGAATCCACTGCCCGCACCCCATATGTCTCAATCAACACCTTGAAGTAGTGGCAGGTGCACTTGAGGGCTGCCAGAGAGCGCGTCGGCAGGTAGCTGAAGATGTTGACCATGATGTGGTCGGGCAGCAGCAGCATGTACTGGCGCGGTTCAAGGAGGCGCTGAATCTGAAATCTGATCTCCAGGAAATCATGGGACACGTGGCGGTAGAGGCGACACAGCGAAGGGTCTGAACAGTCCTCCCCAGCACTGGGAGAATCTGGTCGAGGTGCCCGCTCGCCTGAACTGACTGCCACTCCCGTCCCAGGGCCATTGTTGTTGGCACAGTCCAAAGAGCACATTCCTGACCCACTGCCAGTGCCTGTTCCTTTTACATCCTCCTCTGGGCCCCGTGGGGGCTGAAGGAAGAAGAGTTGTCCAGGAGGGGGATCATCTGATGAAGGGTCAGTGGAGCTAGCAACACCCCCACCGCCGCCTCCCCCACTAGGCACAGCAAAACACACTGTCTCCTCCTGCACATTCTCTGTACTGTCCTTGCCGTAAAACACACATTGGTCCACAGCACCTGTCACCACTACCTCCACATGGAAGCCAGTCACTCGCTCCCGCCCCACACCCACCGCTTTCTTTTCAGCAGAGGAAAGCTCCTGGGTTGGGTCTGGGCTGCCACAGGCCTGCCTGTCTGGGTGATGGAGGTCCCCATCTGTTTTGGGGGCAGCAGTTGTGGCAGCAAGCAGCAGACTACTGGGGTCTCTAGATGAGGGGCTGACGAGTTGGTAGAGGTCACAGGTGATTTTCTCTTTGGCCCTGGCTGCTGCCTGGTTACCCCCACCACCACAGCTCATAAACATACAGCGGGACCTGCCAGCTGGCTCCAACTGAGATCGTGGGTCCAGATTTGACACTCGGAAAGCTATCCTAACCTCACCGTGACTGTGGCTTGGGGGTGGAGGAGGCGTTACAATGCTAGACTCCCCTCCTCTCCTCCGCTCCCTTTCTCGATTAGAAGAGTCTGTTACAGGACCAGCGCCTAGATGGAGCCGATTCTCCAGGTTCTGAGACTCAAAGTGTGCAATGGCCTGGGCTACCCTGCATGACTCCTGCTGCTCCTCAAGCTCCTGGTCTGTCTGGATAGGAGACGATGACACCTGGGCCTCTTTGGAGGGCTGGCCATTTGAACTGTCTGACACAAACATGACAGGAGTGGGGTCTGACACTGTGCCTCGGAGAAGGGTGTGCTGGTGGGGGGTAAGGCCCTGACTGTGAGTGGTAGTAGGGGGCTGGTGGTGGTGTTGGTTTCCATGAACAGCCACAATTCCCTGCAGGGCCATGGCGGTCCTCTGCTCGACCAAGGCAACCATCTCTGCCACAGACAGCAGGTCTGTCTCATTCACCCCTCCTAGAAGTGGCTCATCAGCGCTTGGACGCGCAAGAGAGGTGTCATGGCTGAAGTGTGGCTCTGAGGCTTGGGAGCGAGTTGGAGGGTCATAAGATGAACATCGTCTTCGTCTTTTGGCTTTACTGCAGTCAGTTGCCCAGTTACCTTTAACCTGTGGAGAAAGAAAATAATGAATATTTATCAAAAAAAAAAAAAAAAAGTACAATTAAAAAAAAAAGCAAAAAAAAAAAAAAAAAAAAAAAAAGGAAATCACAGAGGAAATCATAGTACAGATTTTGTTCAGCTCCTTACCTTCATGGCGCTGGGTCTGGGCTGGCCTGCTCCACTGAACTGGTGTGCAACAAAGAAGGCTATCTTCTCCTTGGTGTTGCCTGGCTTTATGACATACCAGGTGTCTAACATCACACGGCCATCTTCCATCTGGGACCCGGACGAGGGGGGTGAGGGTGGGGCTGAAGAGGGTGGAGGGGCCTGGCTCTGTGTCAGGGAGCTGGAGACAAGCTCAGGTTCAGGTGGAGTGTTCTCTGAACCCACATCGTCCTCTTCGCCATTCTCTTCCTGCACCCCCACTATCATCCCCCCATCTTCACTTCCATCCACACTCCTTCTGGCATCTGGAGAGGGCTCCGCCTTGCAGAGAGAGGGGGACCCTGTCCCACCACCCCCTCCACCGCTGCCCCCTGACCCTGGGCTCCTTGCTTTGTTCTGGGAGTAGGTGCCAAAGGGCCGTGGGCACCACAGACGGATGTGGGAGAAGGTGTCTCGGTCCATCAGGATGCGGACCACCGGGGCATATCGGCATCTATGCTGGCCAGCAAACACCAAGAGCCAGAGCTCTCATTGTCGGCTCCCTGTCACAGTGCCAACTTGATGGGCACTGTCTGTCACCAAGCTCATCAGCAACACTGGGCATAAAACCTGCATGAATAGGAAAGGGAAAGATAAGAGGAAAGGGTGGAGTACAGACCAGGAGGGAAGAATGAGAGACAAGAGAAAAACATTATTTATCTCCTCAGTCACTGAAAACAGAGTTCATATCTCTAGAGCAACAATGCCCGCCAGGGCCAGGATCAATTCAGATAATCAATTACCAATTGAGGCAGTATTGAATAGCTGCTGCGAGGTACAATTCAGATAGTGTGTTAGCATTGCATACCAGCACCCCAGCCACCAGAGTGTAGAGACAACTATCATCATACTACTAACTGAACTAATCACAACTGGCCTGCCTGCTACTTTGGTCAAACTCAATTAGCAATTACATTTGCTACTGTGTGCGAAGATCCTCTCCCCTGCTTTGGAGCCTGTAAATCAAATTAAAGGGATTCCATTTCAGGTTCAGTGTCTGCAGCCTGCAGATGAAAGGGATGAGAGATGGAGCACAAAAGCTCCAAATGGACTCTCCCCCTGTTCCCTTCCTGCATCTCAGTGCTTCAAAGAGGACTTGCTTAATAGGAGGCAACACAGGGAGGAGCATGCAGGCATATGCTAGGTCTATTTTTAGCAAACAGCAGGAGGGGGTGGGGTAGTAGTGAAACAACTGTAGCTGTCCTCCCTGTCCTCACCCTTTGCTCCATGCCAAAGAGCCTATGCTACGGGCTGGGGGGGGGCTTTAGTCCACCCAGCGTGCTTTGCTTCTGCAGCTATGCCAGCTGTAGGGACTGCCAGGAAACGTGCTGACATGCTTATGGAGAGGAACAAGTGGCAAAGGAGCAACATGTTTGGCTCACTGCTGATCTGAAGGCCTCCTCTTCATCAGAGAACAGCCTGACCTCATAACTACACCTCATCTGTCTGTTTTCAGTTGCTTCCTTTTGAGGTTACCCCTTAGACATCACATGTTAAACTTGTATTATAGGATTAAACTGGACAGGACCTTTCTTTTTCATATCAACTTTCATCTCTAAGCAGTGCAACTTCCCCATAACCAGACCACTGTACATCAATATCATCATTCCGCTGGTCCAGGTAAAGTGTGTTGGTGCCCTCTGACTGAGGTCATGTTGAGTGTGACTTCTGTGATTCCCTCACTCTCAATCACCTGCATGACGTCGAAACAAAAATACAAGGAAGAGTTTCTAAATGTCAGCTTCACAGTAGCCATTTGAAAAGCAAAGGAGAGACCTCAACGTGGGGGGGTGCTCAGGAGTGACAGCTTAAAAATGAACAAATTGGACAGACACTCAGCATCAGGGCAAGGCAAAACAACCCTTTTTCCTATGCAAAGAAGAGACTTTCAAGAGACTGCGTTTTGACAGCAGAAAAAAAGAAGTCAGTCATGTGTTTGTCTAGCATTTGAATTGTTTGCTTTGAGTGTCTGTGTGTCATGAATAGTTTTACTGCTGAAACTGAAATGTGTTTTTATTTAATTCATTTCAAATTCATGGTTTGTTGTGTTCTTATGCAGTAGTGTATAAATGTAGAGGTTATGGCAATTCATGATGTATTTTTGGATCTCAAGTGGAACAGGTTTAGTAAATGTGAACCAATTCAGTCCCCTCTTTACTTCTGTGTAGTGTCACTCTTCACCTCTACAGGTCCAGACATGCCAACAGCTGAAGTGACAATTTCATAAAAGCACATCTCCACATCTCAGTGCAGTCATAAATTTACAGATTGCCTGGTAAATCTTGGGGGTGTGGCAGCAACTTGACAAAAGCTATCTAATTTCTAGCAGGTAACCAACCATTAGGAATGACTTAGTGTAATGTACACACAGACACACACACCCCGAAATACTAAAAAGTCCAAAAGAGCAATGCCATCAACAGCACTGTAACAAGCATTCCCAGGTGCCATAGCTACAAATAGCGTCAATATAACTTTACAGTACAGAGGGTGTGTTTGAGTGCACAATATAAGCTAGGATTGTAGAACTTGAAAATTCCACAGTGCTCCACTTGATTAATGCATAGCTCTTTGTAAACACTCTTATTGCATAACACAAGGTTAATCAAAGAGCTTACTTTGCATCTACATTCAACAGTTCATAAGATTATGGTGCTTTTGCAACTCCAGTGTAGATGATTGTGATGTTTATTGTAACTTCAGCTATATCTGCTGCCTTGAGTTTGAAACACAGCTTAGCTCACTCATCGAAGCAGTTCTAGTCTGCGCATGCATTCTGTGACACAGTTCAGTGTTGATATACTATTACTCAAGTCCCATAACCCATCAGATATCGCTGTGAGCGGGACACTGAGAGGGACTACAGAGTGGTGACTACAAACAGCAAGACAGCTATACACTTACAAGTATATTTATATGTATTTATGTTGATAAAACTGACCAGTTACATTCATGAAATAAAGTGGATTTATTAAAAAAAGACTTAATTTAATAAGCTGAATCACTTTATTGAAATTTTCTTACAGGACTTTTTTAAAGTGATGACATTGTACTGTAAAATATGATGACAGACATCTGTGGCTTCATTCGACTTTAAAACGGGTCATTGTCGTGCTTCTCTGACACACTGAATGGGTGGTGCTTTATACATTTGGACTAATGGAATGGCCCAGAGAGGTGCAAAAAGCAAACACCGCCCACACAGTGTGGTGAACCAATTCAAATGCTTCCTCTATAATCACACGGCAACAACTCCGCTAAGAGCAGGCAGATTATACTGTTGTGAGAGAGAAAAAAAACAAAAAACTAGTGAACCTTTTTCACTGCCCTTTCTCTCTATGATCCCTTGTGACTCTCTCTCTTTAACCACTTTTATTCTCTACCTCCTTTCCATCAACTCCTCTTTTCCCTTCCTCTCACTGCATCATGCAATCCATTTTTCATAGCAGAATGGATGGCATTATAAGAGGGGGCCAGAAGAGAAACGGTCTGCCCACTGCTGCACTCCAGCACAAGTCACACACACATAAACACACACATTGAAGATCATCCACCTCAACAAATTACAGACCAGAATTATTAGCTGTCACTTTCCTATGAATTTGGGATGGTTGGGAGAGAAGCGATGCACGCACGAGAGCAGATGAATCTGAAAACACTGTTTACATATAAAAATGACTTGTGCCCAGTATTTCTGGATTGTCTTCCATCTAAACTGAAACTGAGAAAGATGGGGACAGAAATCTCTTCTTCCTCCTCCTCTGTTGGTTGGCAAACAACAAAATTGTGCAGTGCAGCCATCATTTGGCAAAGAGTGCAAACGCTCACAGCCAGGTTACTCCTGCTGGTCTCGGCAGGTTGAAACTCCATTCTGCCGCCTCCTGCTCTCTATGATCACATATATTGTGTTTCAATATACCTTAACATGCAACTGAACTGTTCTCATTGTACTGTTTGAAAATTCTGTTGTCTGGGCTGCTGCACTGTCTGTCAAATCACTGTTTATTGCTTGAGATGTTCTCTGACAACATGAAGATCAATGACAACACTTTTACTGTGTGGTCGGCTTAACCGTTCCTCAACATTAGCAATCACAGAAATTTGATGCAAACAGAATGTTGGCTTCTTAAAATTACTGCTGCAAAGCACCCAATCTTTTCTATGTAGCTCTGGAAAGGTCTCGTTTTCACTGTCTACAGTACAAACCAGGGTATACTATGACGCAAGTTCGACATGGCAAGCATAAAGACATAATCCAAAGTGGTCTGTCGTTAATATGCATTCCTCATTCTTTTAGTGTATGGATGATATGCTGTGTCAAGTTTTAAGTGTTGATATTACCTGAAGCAAACAGGGAAAAATGTGATTTTCTGCATCACCAACAGAATGCATAGAAAAACTCACTATGAGATGCACAGAGTTAGCATTGCAGCAATCACACAGCTTTGTTCGGTGACACTTTCAAATGTATAGCTCATCAAGGTTACATATATAATGTATTCCCTCAGCTGAGAATCTATATTGCTCATGGAGAATAGTCAGGAAAAGAATTAGTGAAAGGGTGGTGCTTTTTATGGCTCATTTAAATCTGAAACTGCAAACACAACCTCCTCTGAAGCGAATTAGGTGTGCAGCATAAGTTACCATGGCAATCTGGCCATGTTGAAAGGAAGGCACCTTCGTGACAGGCTAAACATACCTTGATAACTCATTAATCTCTCTTTGTAGTTCACTCCTCAATATTTTCAGATCCTATCCGCACTGCAAAGCATCTTTCAAAAGCTCAGTTTTGGGGTGAATATGGCTTTAAATACCAATTCAATCAATTTGTTTTGGGTTGATGTTTATTGAGAAATGTATGGATGTATGTTGCTGTCACACTGCTCTTCAACATAAGCTAAAAGTCAATACAAAAAAAAGACATCATTAACCCTCGGTCAGACAGCTGCTGTAAATGTTGAGAGACTTGGTGGCCAAAACAACAACAAACAACACAAACAAACAACAAACCACTGGACAGACACCCAGAAATTCAGATGTTTATAAAGGATGTATTTCTGAGAGATTAACATACACTGTGCTATCCAGCGTCTCATATCCAGAAACATCTGAACAGTCTCTCAATCAATTGTCAGCACTCAACATTACTAGCCAAAAGTCAATTGAAGTTAGTGAGCTACAGTTACTTTTCCTCTCTTAATTTTAAACAGTTCCTGCAAATCAAGGCTTGGGTTTGGTTTTAAGCTTTCTGCATCAAACTAATCCTTCAAATCCTGTCCAAGCACAGTGGCAGCCAGCAACACCACACAGCTTCACTACAGGGCTGGGGTCTGAATCATTTGGTACCCAAGCTGTCTGACACATAAACTGCCAAAAGCATGTGAGGATTTTCTGTAGGTATGACCTGACACTCCAAACATACACATACAGAACTATGCAGTTCTAAATGTAAGCAGCAGGTAGGACGTGTCAACATGGATGACACCAGCTACTGTACCATGAAGTGCAGTGATGGTGCTACTGAAGCTTTTGTAACAGAAGATAAACTAAAGAGGTCGAATCATGCTACAGTTTAAAATGAGAGAAGAGCAGGGGACCAGACAAGACACAGCAGCTCTGCTATTTAAGCTACATAGGTACGTGTGCATTATGTCAATGATACAGAGCACACCATTCTTCCACTGTATGGAATATTCTGATTAAGTTTTTCTAACACTGCAAAAAATGTCTGCATAGAGAAATAGTCTACTCACTGTTGTGTCAGAGGCACGTAACTGGATTACTGCTGCAGTCAAAATCCGCACAAAACATATTCACAAATAGTGACAGGAAGATAATGAACTGCTCAAAAATTACTATTCTTGTGTTTGCATAGTGAGACATTAACAGGTTGTCCCATTACATTAAAACTGAATTTCTGCTGGACTCGATCATTTTGTTGTACAAATCAAGAACAGTTTGGCAGGCGCTCTCACCAGGATAATGGTTTCACTATGATTGGTGCTTGCAGTTCAGAACACATAGTGTACTACATCCTCCTTAAATGGTAATTTAAGATTTAACAAGTTGGATTAGCAACTGAAACACCAATTTCAAAGCTTGTGAATTAACATTTGTGCTGTTTTCGCGTTAACCCATCCAAAAGTCATCCTGATAAGCACAAAATAGTGCCACTGCAGCTCAGCTCCCTCATACTATTCTCCAACTCGCCCGCACTCTTTTTCACAGCATTTCGGACAGATGACCAAAAGCTGACAAATGATAATACAGAAGCATGCCAAAAAGCCTTAGCTCAATCTCCCTCTCTGCGTGTGTGCCTGTGAAGACAATACAACAGAAGCTCAGCCAGCAGGCCAGCTTTGCTGCAAACTGTCAACAGAACAATAGAGCTGAGTGCATCACTCCAGTCCGCTTCGGAGCATTATTACATCGACAGCAGCCTTTCTATCAAGACACCTTGGAAAGAGTGACTGACTGGCCATACAGGGCCGTCTGTGTGTTTGTGCTGTAGCACCATCACAGGTTAGACTTTGATGCAAGCTTTGATAATACAATCAAAAAGGCCACTGTTTAAACAGAGTGCATTGTCCTACTGAGACATCTGAAAGGTTGAGGGCATTTCATACATTGCGCAACAGTATCACATCAGACAGTACTCCATGCAAGTGGGCTACTTCAAACCCCACAAATGACAATTTTACCGTGACGACAACATAAGATTTTACAACACAACTGCCCCCAAACATAGAAATCACTCTAGACTTGTCCATCTGAACATATCTAAATGTGAGCCATACAACGCGTTAACTGGTTGATTCGCATATGCAACACTCAATATTTACTGTTCTTTAAACATCTTAGATTTCTGCTCGTCGTTTAACTATTGCTTTTCCTGCTACTGTTCTAGATATCCTTCTAACTCTACAAAACTAGCTGAAATGATGCCAACTTCTCCAGTGACAAACAACAAGTGTGGTGCCACATACACCATAAATAACAGTGCAATATTCAACTGATTGTTTATTTTTATAGTAGTAATCACCGTTGAACGTCTTAATGTTCACTGTAGCAATCACCTTTAAAAGTCTGACGGAATGTCTTTGGCCAACCATTAGCTGGGTACCCAACTAGCCAACAGTTAGCTTAACGTCGTAGCAAAATGTTTAGCGCTTTATCGGTCAAGCAGTCTATTAATATTGAACCTGAACTAGGCCCAGAACAACTACGTTACTAATACATTTAATAATTCACCTAGTTTATTAATGCGTAGTTGCACATACTAGATAGACCCGTCATAAGCTAACGAACTTGCTAAATAGATGGCACAACTTACCTGCATAATAACATGACAGCGACGGCTAGCACGCTAACAAGATTAAAAAAAACCCTCAACGTTATATTTTGCCAAACTACTTACCTTAGCAACGTTAGTCTCCACAGACAACCTTTCACACTGTCGATGAAAAGTGTTTCCTCGCTATATTTCGCTCTAACCAAACCAGTTAGTCTGGTTAAATGCAGGTGACACGAGTTAAGTATCCGTGTCCACGTAGCTAAGCTAGCTCACTCGCTGGCTAACGTCGACATTAGCCAGCAGCTACTTTCTGTTATCAGTCTTGTGATGGCTGCTACCGAGGCTTGTGTGCCTGTCAGTTCTCTGAACAAAGTCTAGCTGACTGCAGGCCTCGTTAGGACTCTGAGCAGTCGCTCCCCTACTATCTATAAAGAAGTGACACAAGCTTTTACGGTATGTTCTCGGGGATACCAAAATAATCAGTGTCAAAACGGCAGGAGGAGGAAGGCCATCTTGTTGACAAGCAGCTGCATAAGGCCCACAGCCAATAGCAGTGCAGAGTCGGTGGTGTGCCCATATATGGCGTCTGCTCAGCGCCCTCCCTCTGGTGCCCCCCCAACACACACACACACATGCACGCACACACGCACACTCGCAACACTGACCACACTGTAAAACTGCAACATCAAAAGGTCACTGTGTCAAAGACAGTGGGAAAATCCAAACGCACCTATAAGGAATATTTGGTACACTACTATTATGCATATGTTAGTCTCAGTATTACCATCCTTTATCTATTTCATACACTTTAAATGTATGACTACGACGCTGTTTAGCATAGCATATTTTCCATGTTTATGGCCCGTTTTGTCATAATTCCGTCGTATATTCTCATCATGTACTTTCTTTCACTATGTAAATTGTCATTTGGCAGATCGTGATATCTGTTATTCTGCTCCGCTGTTTTCTTTTTCTTTTCTTTTTTTTTTTTTTAACAATGCCAATTTTATACTTTCGTTTTAAATTCTATCGTAAATTTTCCACTTGCTATTTCTATTCGCTGCAATGACCCAGTTTGCCAACGGGGATCATTAAAATTTCATCTTATCTTCCAAAACCTGCAGGTGCCTGTGTCTTGAAAATTAAACACTCAATTTATTTCATTTTTTTTCGCTAGATCTTCATTCTACATATAGTAGTATAGTAGTAGTAATGGCTACGTATCAAAGTGATCTGTAGATAGGCAGTGGTAGAAAAATACAGTGTGTCTGTCGGTATGTTTTGCAAATGATTGCATTTCAGAAGCTGAGGAAAAGCGAAGCGTAGAGCAGCACCTTCTCAGCCCAGCAGAGGGCCAGACACGACTGCTGTGTGTGCAGTGCAAATTTCAGTCTGCCAACAGTATTTCCCTAGTGTACACCTACTGACAATCAAGTCACCATCAATTTCTGCATCCCCCCCCCCCCCTTTTTTTTTTCTTTACCGCAGTACGATGTATTTACACTCACATAAACAAAGATGATGATGATGATGCGAAAACTCTGCAAAATAGACTCATAACATGTATGGAGGTCAGTGGTCAGTGAAGAAAAACATGGCTGAACAAAGGCAAAGGACTACTATATAAATGACAAATATCAGTTTTTAGTAAAAAAAAAAAAAAAAAAAAAAAAAAAGAAAGAAAGAAAAAAACAAAAAAAGAAACGTCTATTCTGTAAAATGTAGTATCAGTCTGCAGGGTTCGGCAATAATTCAGTGTCATTACTTATAAATTTTCAGTGGAATCATATTTTAATCTTATTTCCATACAAATGAATTATTCCAAGCAAGCTGAAATCAAATATAATTAGTTATGACATTTTTTTTTACATATATGGAAATTGGTATCAAATTACTGACTACTCTTCCAATAAAAGATATGCTGCAATTTAGTTATTGCCTAATATCATTCACCCTGCGTTATTGACAGCATCTTCGCATTATCATTGTGCACGGTCCGCTAAAGCATTCATAAATTATGATATCATAAATTGCATTGTGAGACAAACACATGTAACTTACAGTATCCAAAATGTCAAATCTAAAACCACAGAGCATAGACAAATTCTGCAGATACTGGTAAGGAAAGTTTACATCTTTTGGTAGTGGGTGGTCTGGAAGAAATACTTCAACAACTGAGGAAACATTATGAATATAGCATCTTTGTAGCTGTAATGTGTTAATGCACGTTACCGCTTAGAAAACATCTGTACAGTACACCGCCTCTCATGTTTGGTAACTGTGCCTCGCTGCACGTGCAGTTACCCGTCTTCCAAAACGACACCGCCCCCTTAACTCTCTTTTGACGGGGTTTCATTTTAGTACCGCCTTATATTCACTGTAATTGGACCAAGAATCATACTTTACACGCCCATCACCCAGTGTTCTGCACTACTATTGGTTAAAAGAATATACCTCTTCCCACCTTCACGGCTGAGTTCCGTCTGCTTATTAAATCTCGGACTGTGGTTGGTACCTTCTCCCAAAACGACAACAGCCTCTTACTTTTCATTGGACATATTTCCATTTTAGGCCGGCCTTATATTGACTGCAATTGGACAAACAATCCTGCTTTAGACGACCATCGTCTAGTGTTCGGCAATGCAATTGGTTAAAACAATACCCTCTTCTTCCCTTCACATCTGGGTTCCTCCTGCTTATTAAAACGCGGATCGTGGTTGGTTCCCCGTCAAGTCAGTCAAACTTGGACTTCCGGGTGTTGAGTCGTTGCAAAACAGATTGCTCTTACGGACAGTGGTGGAAGGGGACACTCACCGAGAAAAACCTGGATAACGTAGCTTTAGGAAAAGTGAGTAATTTAATTTGTAAACAGCAGAAGGTGTCATTCAATAACGCTTTTTTTTCTGTAGAAAAATAAACCCTGTGTATACGTGTTTGGAAGTAGCTAGCTTGAGATTTCAAGCTTCAGTCAGACAGTTGCAGACCTTACACAACGTGGATATCACTAACCGTGATACAGGAGCTAATGACGTACTTAACAGAGTTGACAGTATGTAATGTAATTGTTGTTATTTGTATTTCTTTAAATGTGTTGTGAATTTGTATTTGCTAGACTGCAGATCACCGTTGCACCGTTACTGCCGGCGACACGTGTTCATGATACATTAGCGTCCCTTGAAACATGAGCAGCCAATCACACCCAAGGTTACACCGTGTACCAGGGTGAAGATCATATAACATATTCACCCAAGAATATTTACGATCTCTCACGTCATAGTTTCGTAGATGGAGTGGGGATGGGTTGAAGAGTTTGGTCCTTGCAGTTATTTACTTTGAACATTTCCCTTTATTGTTAGTGTAACTGTCTTACACCGTGTGCTTGACCTCCTTCTCTCTCTCCACCTCTCTGAATGAAGTGATGCTATCAGAAGTCCTTCAGGTGCTGCGTGGGGCAGGTAAAGTGGGGTCTGCCTTGGTCACCACCCAAGGAGAACAGCTCCGGTTAATGGCCTGTAACTCCTCCATGGGAGCTGGGATCAAAGTTGTTCAGGAAGTGGCTGAAGGACTCGTGGGCACCTTTATGGGTGGCGGCAATAAGGTAAGGATCTGTGCACAGACCATGAATCCATCACTTTGGCCTCTGGGAACTTATGATGGGCATTTAACACGTGTGCACCAAATGATGTAATGGTAGTGATAGATTCACTGATACAAAAATAACTAAACTAAACTGGGAATAAATGCATCCCAAGTTACAGTATATATACATATAGTATTTTTTTTTGGCAAAATTACTTCTACTAAGTCCAACTCTGCTTTGTCTGGAGCAACAGTCAATACAGGAGGATGTGTTTCCGGATGCTGAGGGTTGGGAGAACGTGGACCCAGACGAAGCAGCTAAATGGGCTATGGAGTCAGAGTTCCCCTCTGATGCTCGGGAGCAAAGCCAGACAGAGGCTGGAGCTGCGGCAGATGTGCCAATAGGTATTGTCAACACCAGCTTGTTAATATGTACTGGAGCTGATATATGCAACGTATGTGGCATTCAAAGAAATTTTTGTAGAAGAATATTTTAATGCTTTTGGTCCTTTACTGTCTAAATATTGCCAAGATTGTTCTGAAAACATTTTTGAAGTCATCAAGTACAAAATTTGCACTTTTTAGAAATCATTTTCACATCATCAGAGCATCTTTCGGACTTGATGAGTAATAGAAATCTGATGGCATGTAAACACTGTGAAGTACATTTCCCCTTGAATGTTCAAGTGTGGGAAAATTGTAGCATTCAGTCTTCAGAGAGTACAAAAGTTTTTTCTTGTGTGTCAACAGGCCAAACACACTGGCTAATATGATAAGATTTTAAAAGAGCCACATAATGGTTCTGTCATGTATTCAGTAGAACATTACTCTCTCCACTCCTCACCATAAGAGGTCTTTCTCCCCCAGGCACAGGTCCTGCAGGGGCTGGCTGGCCGGGACAGAGTGCTCGCTTCCTCCACACAACCCATGGTCTCCACTGGCACCGCTTCCAGACCAGGTCTGTCCACGACTCCGTGGTTGCCCGACTCACACCAGAGGACATAAAGAAAGCCAGGGAGGCCAAGCAGGCCCTTGTCAAACCTGTCAGACAGAAGGTTGGTTGATCTGCAGACTAACTTTGGTATTAAAAAATGAAAAGGTAATATGTGTTAATGAGGAGGTGGTCATTATAGGACTTCCCAGTCTTGTAATGTGAGCGATTGTTCAGACAGAGACAGCTGATGATGCAATATGTGTTACAGATTATTTAAGCTTTAAATGGGTAACTAATGATACAAACACATGGTTATCACAGACTCTGATTGGCCAATCAATTGTTTTAAAATATTTTTACAAAGTCCAGATAATGGAGGTTTTTGCTTATACACACATGTTTAGCAAATATACAGTAGTTTTATATTCATAGTGGCATCCAGCAGCAGGTGCAGGAGATGAACGTCTGACAGGTGCTAGGACCCTGTTTTGAGCTGACTCATGTCATGTGTGTCATATACAGTCTGCTGGCCTTTGTGATGTAACTCAAGGTTACTGTCTGAAGAGTTTTACCCTTTGTCAACCGTTAAGGAACAAAAACAGCTTTAGAAATGATTTCAAATGACAGTATAATGATATAAGAATTGTTTTTGCCATCTGGTACGTCTTCCCTCAGCTTAGTGATCGTGCCAGAGAGAGGAAGGTTCCCGCCACGAGAATCAGCAGACTGGTGAATTTTGGCGGTAAGATTAATATAATTTTTATACCATTAGTTTTTCTGTTGTCGTGCACATCATATTTGTGAGGACACATTGTTCATCTGCTGTTGTCTGAGAGAAAATCCTTCTCGTTCCAGTCCACGTTGTCACATGGCTCCAAGCTGAGCTGAAAAAATAAGACCTTTTACAATAAAATGTGTAGTTTATGAAACAAGACAGAACATCGTCAGTCATCAAGGGACCAATGTATGAGACAATTTTTACCCTGATTACACTGACAGTGCATGAAAAATTTCATAATGTGAGGTTGATCCCACTCAGTGGGATTTTCACTCCTGCTGTTAAATGTAACTAATGTGTATTTAGTATATATTGGTCAAGGGCCTTTCATGTTTACAAAGAAAAGGGAATGACTTCTGTCAATGTCCGAATTCAAAAATGTTTGGCAAGAGATACAAGACATGAAATATGGCTTCACTCTTTGACTACCTGCAGCAGCAGCAGTGTCATATCTTCCCTCAAACTTGTGTTAAGTGACCCTAAATTTAATGTATCCATCTCTGTGCTGCAGGACTGGCAGTAGGACTTGGAATTGGTGCCATTGCAGAAGTGGCAAAACAGTCATTTGGAGGCAAACAAAAAGGAGGTATATGACGCATATCTTCTTTTATCCTCTCCTCTCCTGTCCCCTGCCGTTCTCTTCTCCCTTCCTGTAGAATAGCTTTTGGTGCAGTGCATGCTTGACAGATCCAGCAGACAGATGGACAGCTGGTCAGCCCTGGAGAAGTTTCTCATGCGTCAGCACCTGCCAGGCATTAAATCAAACCTGTTAACAAGAACTTAAACAGAGGCTTTAAAATGTGTTAAATGAGCATGTTTAATGATGTACCCTTGTCAGTTTTTACACGCTGCTTTCTCTAATTGGCTAGTAAGGGCTGGAGCAGTTGGAAGACACTTGCTAACACAAATTACTCTTGTTTATGCTTTTGTGCTTTTAATATGTTGTGCTTTATATCACTGCTAATAATCCTACTCTGCGTGTATACTCTATGTGTGCGCGTGCTGTCTGTTTTGTAGACATGAATGCCCTCTTAGACTCTCCCCTCCTGTCGGAGGCTAATGCTGAAAGAATAGTCAACACACTGTGCAAAGTCCGTGGTGCTGCTCTCAAGATAGGACAGATGCTCAGCATTCAAGGTACACACTGTGGCAACAGCATCACTGCAAAACGGTGTTCAGATGTCCTCACAGTCTCAGGATTTTGAAGCTGTGAGATCTGAAAACTTCTCATTATTTTTCCTTAAGACAACTCCTTCATCAACCCCCAGCTGCAGAGGATCTTTGAGAGGGTCCGGCAGAGTGCAGACTTCATGCCTACCTGGCAGATGCATGTAAGTATGAACCGACACACACTGCAGCAAGTGCTGCTGATGAATGAAGATTTTAAAGGTCAGATAATGATGTTTTAATATGGCTTTAATGTGCCTCTGATTGTGTAGAAAGTTCTGGAGGAGGAGCTGGGGCCAGGCTGGCGAGAGAAGCTGTCCTCCTTTGAAGACAGACCGTTTGCTGCAGCGTCCATCGGCCAGGTGCATCACGCAGTGTTAAAAGATGGCAGAGAAATCGCCATGAAGATCCAGGTATTCACACACACTCTTGTTCTGTCTCCCTCACAGTCTCTCTCTCTCTGTCTGCAATGATCACGTCTGTCTCATTTTCCTTCCAGTACCCAGGAGTGGCAGAGAGCATCCACAGTGACATAAACAACCTGATGTCAGTTCTGAAAATGAGCGTGGTCCTGCCAGAAGGTAACAGCTACATCAGTGTTTGTTGTCCCCCTCTGTTCAGTGAAAAGCTAATTATTAAAATACAGTTCTGTTTTGACGTCAAAGGCATATATTTGCGCATGAAAGGTCCCCACAGCTGTCACATTTCATCACTGCACTTTGATGAGTGCTTCATTACTTCATGCCACACATTATCTAAAGTAATCTAAGTCACATTCATCAGGAGAAATGGGCCTAAAAAGTCTTTCTGTTTAGTAGCTTTATGAGACTTTAAGTTACTTAATTAGGTTTGGCGATAATATACTGAGGATAATACATCCAGGGTCTTATTCTTCTTTGACTGTCCACCATCATTAAGCTGAGAGGTGGCTATAGATGCTTCTCCCATTGATTTGTTTCTGTTTTGATCTCTTTCATTTCAGCATTTTCACCAGTATGGTTTAGACCATGGGGTGGTGCTGTGGTGTCAGGTCAAAACTAACAGTGACAACGAGGGCGTCTGCATCATTTATAGAGATGCTGCCTGCTTCCTTGTTTTACCCAGTCTTACACATTCAAAGTCAGTCAAAAACTGAACTATTTATCATAATTAATAATGACATTGTTTTATTTGGTGTCCAATGATGTACACCACTACAGTCCCACATACACCACAAGTAGTGTTGTCACGTGTGTTCGCTCATTTGCAGGAAGCACGTTTTAACAGGTGCCAGAGTCTGTTTTCTTTAGGCTTCCCTGCTGAGTTTTTATTTTTCCACAGGTCTGTTTGCAGACAGCAGCTTAGAGGTCCTTCAGAGGGAGCTGGCATGGGAGTGTGACTACAAGAGGGAGGCAGAGTGTGCCAAAAAGTTCAGGTAGGTTTATGTGTCCTGTTGAGCTGTAAAGCCTCCTACACTGAAGCCCTCTGGTGAGTTGTTATGAGCCGTTAAACTGCGCAGAACAGAATCCGCACCAGGTTAGCTGTGAAGATTCAAGGTTGTTACCTCATAATTAGATCAGCATTTCAGTAAAAGTTTGCTGCTGCTACAAAACCGACTTTATATTGACTGTATACACATCTCAGTCTTTTCCTTTGATATGTTTGGGCCTAAGAGGAATTCAGAGTTTTGTACATTTGGGATTTGTACAACTGATTTTTAAAATGTATTTTTTTTTAATTAATTTCTATTGTTTTGAGAGGTGCTCAAGTATTCTACAACTCTGATTCCAAAAAAGTTGGGATGCTGTGTAAAACATAAATCAGCAATTTTATTAATATTTTTGTAATTTTAATATTGGAGACAGGCTGCGTTGTAGGTAGTATGTTTAGTTTATTTCAGTACAGACAACAATATTATGTGAAGTGTCAGTATTTTGTCATTGTTCACTTTCTGTATGTGTGTGTTTTCCAACTGGTTTCACATGAATTATGAATTGGTTGTCTATTGGTCGTCTGACCTCCAGGTCCCTGCTGGAGGGGAATGAGTTCTTCCATGTCCCAGAGGTGATCGATGAGCTGTCAGGCCGCAGGGTTCTGGCCATGGAGTTGGTACAGGGAGTCCCACTGGACCGCTGTGTAGACCTGGACCAGGAGACCAGGAACCAGGTATGAGTTGAGTCAACAGGCACTTGGATCCCTTTCGTCATGGAATGTCCTCTGTGTCATTGAAATGTGAGTGATGCACTGGAGACAGGGAGAACCAGGCCTTTTGGCTAATTCTTTGGGCATTTGAGGTCTTACAGAAAGTCTTATTGTCATTTTATTTCGGTTTTTATAACATCCCTCGAGGGTCATGCTAAATTATTGAACACATATATCACACTAACCTCTGCGATGGCGGGAGCTGTCTCTCTTTGGTGAGGCGTCTGATGTCAGATGGTAGTGATGATAATGATGCTCCTCGCAGCTGGTTTTCCAGGTTTGGTTCAGTCAGTCTTTAAGTGCAGCTGAGTCTTTGCAAGAGTCAGTTTTGAAAAGAGCTGCTCACAGAAGTAGGATGTCCCCAGCAGAGATGAGGTCAGAGGTTGTTGTACCTGGTTTTGAGCTTGTTGTTGCTTTACAGCTCAATGATTTTGTGTTGTAGGTTGTGATTAGCTGGTTCCACATTAAACAACACAGCAAATCAAATTCTCAAATCAAATCAGTTCTGTTTGTTTACTTCTGGTGTTTGGAAACCTCTCTCCGAATGCCTGAAGGAGTTTTCACTCTCAGCAGCATGTTCAGATGTCACAACAGGCTTTTGTTCTTCAGAGTAGGACCATGCAAAGTGTAACCTCTTTCCAGTTGCACATGCTGCAGCTTTAACTTCACTTCAAATGATTTCACATTTGAAAGCAAAGAGCTTAGAAGCTGTCTGGACCTTGAGGTTCATCATTGTGAGTGTGTGGCCGTACACTGTATCAGAGATAGCCACACTGAAGTAAACTTAATGAATCGGACCATAACAAGAGCATGAAAATATCACATAGATAATAACAACATGAGAGTAATAGCAAGCCTCTCCTCACATCTCTAGATCTCCTTCAACATCCTCCAGTTGTGTCTCAGGGAGCTGTTTGAGTTCAGGTTCATGCAGACGGATCCAAACTGGGCCAACTTCTTCTACAACTCGGACACCAACAAGGTGAGGGGAGACTGGCAGTGAAGTTGTAAATGAATTGTCGAACACAGAGAGCGCTGTCACGATGACCAAATATTGAATTCTACCAAAAATAATACTAATAATCAAATGCAGCAGATGCATAACACTCTTCTCGGCTTGTCTGTAGGTTGTTCTGTTGGACTTTGGAGCATGCAGAGGCTACCCAGAATCATTCACAGATGACTACATACAGGTATGCTGAATCTAAAATTATATGACACCCACCAGTGAACTACACAACATGATTTATGCAACAAGATTTCTGTGAATAATGAAGCATGAGCGTCTTAAGCGAAATTTTTGCTACAGCTGAGGAAAAACGATCATGCACGATCAAATACATGTGCACACATTCCAGCTACTTCAGGCTGCGAAAGCCTTAAAATGGAGTTCTTAAAATAAACATGATTATCTTTTGTGTGTGTGTGTGTGTGTGTGTGTGTGTGTGTGTGTGTGTGTGTGTGCGTGCACGCACTCAGGTGGTGCACGCAGCTTCTGTGGGTGATCGAGCCACTGTTCTTTCCAAATCGAAGGACCTGAAATTCCTGACAGGCTTCGAGACCAAGGTAAGGTATTTTAGTCTCTGCTGCTGTGCTCATTTATTTTTCATATGATTTATCCTCCTCTGTCTCTTCTGTCTTCTCCATTATTTGTGTCTCTTCCTGCCTCAGTCTCACTCCCTGTGCTTGATGTGGTCTCCCTGTAGTCGGAGTGCATGATCCCGAGGTCACGTTTTCAGCCCTGAATGAACCAACAGAAATATTTCAAATCAATTGTTTTTACTTTGTGAATGTAAGGAATTCTATAGAGGACTGAGCTCTGTGGGAAGTTGGTCAGAGTTGGCTGAACTTTGCACTGCGTGCTCCCCAAGTGCCATCTAGTGTGGTCTTTATTCTAGAGTTGTAACACTAGTTATTCTGTTGCAAAAGTTGCAAATGTGTACCTATACAAGCCTGATTCCAAAGAAGTTGTGGCGCTGCGTAAATGGTAAATAAAGACAGAATCATGCAATCATTTGCAAACAAACTGTGGTTACCAACAACAGTCGGCAAGTTATCCCATTCTGTTATATTTAGGTTTTACTCAGTGTCAAACCTTTGGATGCTGGTTGTATCAAGGAGTTTTATAGACAGTGTGGCTACGTAAGATGCAATGTGCACTTTCAGTTCCAGCATCTCCAGTGAGCGTTTCCTCGGGCTGCCTCAGAGTGTACACACTCCGAAGTGCAGCTTAAAGTCTGTTTGTGTTCTACTTTACAGCTTCTGTATTGAAATCTTAGTTCAGCTGATCATTATGTGCGCCGTTGTAATGCCTCTCTGCGCTCTGTGCCAGGCCTTCGAGGACGCCCATGTGGAGGCGGTGATGATCCTCGGTGAAGCCTTTGCATCTTCGGAGCCCTTTGACTTCGGCACCCAGAGCACCACTCAACGCGTCCAGAACCTCATTCCCGTCATGTTACGCCACCGCCTCACCCCTCCACCCGAGGAGACGTACTCCCTCCACCGCAAGATGGCCGGCTCCTTCCTCATCTGCTCCAAACTGAATGCACACATAGCATGCAAGGACATGTTCCTGGATGTGTACAACAACTACAACCAGAGGAGGCAGGTGGAGCAGGCAGCACAGGCCACTGCTTAGACATTCAGGGACAAGGCCTAATGAGGTGCCTATGAGGACTTTTTCAGAGTGGACTGTTAGAAAAAGGGACAGAAAAGATGGAGTCTACAAGTGGAGACACTGGGTCAGACTTACCTGAGACTCTACATGTCGTTATGTAACTGACTGTGTGCTCAGAGGACCATTGATGTGCTTGACTTTTTATGCTTGTCTCCTTTCAGCACTACAGTTCAGTGACATCAGTGTGAGCCTATCGTGATTTGGGCCTTCCCCCTCCTGCCGTGTCACTCTGTGACTCAGCGGGACCCGACTAAACTCTCACACTCATGTACAGACAAACATAAATACTTATTAACTGTGACATTTAATTTGATCTCTTTGAAAATGTGTGCAGTAATTGCGTCATAATGAATATATGCTGAAGCCCAAATGACTACATTGCTGATTAAATCTGCATGTTAATCGATGAGAGGACTCTTTAATTCATTCTGAGTGTTGTTGTGTGTTTGATCATATTGGCTCAATGGTTACATCTCTCTGTCACAGCAAACCCCAGCTTTGTGTGCAGTTTCTTGCTAAAATGAATTCCCTCTGACTCCAAGGTCCACCATATTTCCAACAGAATGCATCTCCTCTGTCTTCAGGACTCATGAGAAGCCCTGCATGGTGTGGCTGAAGCTGCCAAGCTCTTCTTTGTGTGATGGACTTTGTGTGCTGCCTGATAAGTTGGTGAATAGAGCGTTCTCCTGAATGAAATGACTGGCAGACTAGATGAGTAACTCTACATAAAACTCCATAATGTCAAACACTGTCAGTTCTTATTTCTGTTTCTTTATGACAGAGATGTGTACTGTAACTGACAAGGCAGAGTGCTGTGCATTGTTTTTGTATTAAATAAAATATGATGAAGATTTATATGTATCACAAATCGAGCTTTACTGGCAAGTGTCAAAAAGTGGCTATAATCCAAGGCCTTCCTTCACTCTGTATTGATGTTTCCATTTCAGTTTGAGTCGTCTTTGGCAGATGTCATTGACTGGAGGCCATGTTTGACCTCATTGTCCACCTACACAATTCATGTATCGAGTGGTGCCCATCTTGATGCAGTGTTTCTGGCTCGTAAAGTTGAGCTAATGGTGGCATTGATGGGTCTATTTTTTTTCTCCAGGAACTATTTTTGTTTCATGGCTGTACTGTCTATTTTGCCTCATCAAGCCATTACAGCACTACAGGACTGTCTGCAGGATGCTCACTAAATGTTATTGTTCACGCCACAGGAGCTGGGATGTGAGGCTTTCACTGACATCGTAAAAACCGGATGGAGGAAGATGCAGCCTTTTACTGTTCCTCCACTCGCACTTGCTGTTAGCGTCCCTCCATTGAGCTTTGTCCCATCCTGTACGATGCAGCTGCTGAGCTGTTCCTACAGTGAAGCTGGCCCCGATACACTCCATCAAAATCACAGTTTATTTTTCTGAGTTTGGGAATCGGCCACAGTTAATAACTGCAGCACATGTTGAGGGAATAAAAAGCACATTCTTCTCCTGTAGTTCACGCAATGGAAAGTTGGAGCGTTTCTCTGCGTGTAAGAAGCAGCTGGCTTCAGTTTGTTGAAGGAGAATTGGCTCTTTTTGGTCTCAGACTTTTCATTCGGGCTGACACAGGACTGGTGAGAGATTATTTCTATCAGGACCACTTCAAGCGTTCATGTCGGCAGACATATTCTGAGGGAATGCTTGTGTTTACATTATGTATGTGCAGAGAAAGGTCTACGGTTTGAATGTTGGTGTTGCTGAATGAAAAATAATGTGACGTTTGAGAGGACCACAGTGTGAACATGAAGGGACAGTTGGCTGTCTCTCTGCCCAGGAGGTTTTTACTTTTTATACTCAACATGCTGGGCTGCTTTAATTATATTGCAACTTTACTGCTATTTGTCGGTCTTCGGCTATTAGGATTTCCTGGGGATGTTTACTGGCATTAGCAACCTTATGTTTACATGGTTTTCATTTTCATTTTTAAGCTCACGTGGTATCGCTCTGACATTTATCAGCAGGGCTGTAACTACCAGTGTGGACACTGAGGCCATGGTCTTCGTAGTTTGGGGGAGAGAAGTTTACATTCTACAATTTTAAAATATCCCTTTTCTCATTCTTTTAAAGGGTAATTCCAGTATATTCTTTATCATTAAAGATCCACTCCAGACATGTTTTAAGACATTAACAACGCTCTGCTTCAAATAAATAGTGTTTGACTGCTTTTTCCTCAAACGTTTCTTAGAACTACATCAATGAAAGTTTAACTGCTGGACACAAGATGTCTCATACCGGACTGAAAAGTCCATTCTCAGTGTTTGTGCACCGGAGGTTTCAAGTTCCCACGACAGCCTTCCAGTGTCCAACTCTGCATGCACGGCATCCAATCTCAAACATCACAGTGAAGTAGGAAAAAGTGGAGGGGTCTTTAGTCTTTAATTTGACTAGGTTATATTCCCAAACCCGGATTTTATTCTTGACAGTGTGTAAAGGTCTTTGAAGCAAATTCTCTAAATCAAATTGCCTTTGGCATACAGTGAGGTGTTCGCTGAATAAATAAAACATGAACTTGAATTCAAATCAAGTAAAATGAGTCTTTTATATTCATACCTTCAATGTAAAGTGATATGAAGGCTGGATACTGACTCACGACTGAACCATACAGAGCGTGGCGTTATTCCACAGACTGTGTGGAAGTGTCCCTGCTCACTGTGACGGCCCACAGGACCTGAGCTCATGTCCACCAAGGCAGCTTGAGAGGCATCTGACCCGACAAAGCTCCCCTTGAGCAAGGCACCTGCTCTCTTTTCTAAGATCCCTGCTGCTGTTCACTCTCTAGTTGCAAATCCTGCGTGCAAGCCAAAGAAGAATTTCCCCACAGGGATGATTGGAGTAACTCATAGCAGTCACGGTGCCGCACGGTGGCGCAGTTGAGCGACTGAAACTGAGACCTGCTGTTTTTTTGTTTTTTTTTTTTCTTTTCTGGAAAACATCAATGGGGAGAGTGGATTTGCATGTCCGGCCGTCTGTGCCAATGGGCGCACTGGGAAGGCTGGGTTAGCGGGTGGAGCCGGGGGAAGCAGCCCAGTAAGTGCACAGTCAACAACCAAAGCATCCGAGATTACTACAGATCCACTAATTTCACCGAAATCTCCCCTCAGTCGCTCTTGTGAGCATTTTTATTTTGTGTGTGTGTCTCTGTGTGTGTGTGTGCTGCGACCAGGTTGGGCTCCACATCGCCTCCATACATCTCTTTCACTGCGCGGATGAAGAAGATTTTGTGAAACTGCCTTGTACATATTATTCTCGTGTGTCATATATATATTTCTGTCCGGGGTCCTGGATTTCCACAGAGGAGGAGCGGGGATCCGATCATCCGTCGTTCTCTTGGGTGAGTTCACTGGCTTCCCGTCCAATCTGCCATCCCTGTTTCCTGACACTTCCAGGGTTATTTGGAGACCCGGCAACGTCTTTATAATGAATGAATCCGCCATCAAGAAGCGCACGATCCGCTCAAAATGATGTTGAATCCTTGATTTGGGAGTTGCGGGCTAATTCTGATGTTCGGATACAACTGCGGCGCTTTTGGATACGGACCTCGCCAGCGGGCCCATATGTGTGAAATGAATGAAATGTGGCAGCTCCAGCCTTTGATAGCGGTTTACATCCCTAATCCGTAACTAAAGAGAAATAAGTATATTCTAGCAGGAGTCTGATCGGCTCTTCCAAAAAAACTACCAGCTCACAGATACTCTAAATATGAATATTATGTCATCGGAATACTCCAATGAGGCCACGTTAATTAAATAAGCTGTAACTTTATAGGCCTACTAATGAGATACGGCTCCTTATTAGGATCTTATGACGCCGATTAATATAATCGATGTCATCGATTGAGCTGTAAAGAGTCACCTATGTAGGTTTACGGTGTTTGTAGGTGATACACTATATTCTTCATAGGATTTTCAGGGTTAGGGTGCAGAATCTGATGGGTCACTGAATTTGGTGTGAGCATGGCCACTGAGTTTGAATAAGGCCATTATTCTACCTGTCTGCAGGACTGTGCCTATCTCTCTCCGTTGCATCCTGCTGTGTTAATTGTTAATTGTGTCTTTTGGGTTTGATTGCATCATTTTCAAACTTCTTCAGGCCTTATTCTTTGTTGGGGAAAAAGTGCTGCAGCTTTCTGTGAGCTCTCCCACACTTCTCCTTTGCTGACATGCCCAGGAGGTTAAAAAAAAAAAAAAAAAAGCAGGGGAAAAAAAGCATGGCATTCATATGACACCAAGAGCGCGGCTATAATGCACACACTGGCTTACACACTTGGCACATGCCTTCGTATATAGGCCCAGTAAATGCATGGGGCTCTTTTGTCTGTGGAGCTCCATCTGTTCCATGACATGGCATTCCTCAGACAGCCAGTCATGCTGTTAGGGGGTGGTCTGCCCTGACCCACTGTCTTAGAGAGAGAGGGAGAGAGAGAGGGAGTCACATGGGGTGTATTAAGAAAGTAGGTGCAGGGCTCAGGGGGTCTCAGCCCACAAGGCCTCGACCACCTGCACTGACAGCTCCTGGGCCAGGCTGGAGGGCCAGGTCTGACCCAGGATCAGGCTTACTGAAGCTCTAAATTTGACCTGAAAATAGGCTTGAAGATGGTTTGGTCTGAAGCTGGGGCTAGAGGCTGGCAAAGAGTGGACTAAAATCAAGTGCTAGAGGTTGACTAAATGTGATGTGCACCATGAGCTAAATGAGGCCAGCTTTAGGCTACAGTTGGGGCTGAAGATAGGGGCTAGAAAGGGGCTTGATTTGGTGAGTAGCTTTAGCTAAAGGAAGGCTAAATTTAGTTTGGTTTATAGCTGGGGATAAAGAAAAGCTGGGTTTATTCCTCACTTGCGGATTGTGAAAGGCTAGGTTTAGTCTAGAGCTTGGCTAAGAGGAAGTCTAGATCTGGTGCTGGGGCTATAGGAATGCTGGGTTTGGTCTGGGGTTTGGGCTAAAAAGGGCTAGATTCAGTCCAAAGTCAGACAGCCTAGAAAGTTCACGTTTGGTCTGGAGCTAGGGCCATTGGAAGATGAGGTTTGGTCCGAGGCTGGGACTACAAATGGACGCTGATGTAGCTAATCACTGTTTCAACTCAGTCATCACAACTAAAACATAACTACACCACCCCCATCCACACAGCAGTAGCCTACACACACATTAATGCACACACATACACACTCTCCATTTCCCCTTAGACCATTTTCCCTCTTCCAGTGCTCTGATTGCTGCATTAGGACTTGGCTGTCTTTTGTTGTCCACACACATGCACACACACACACACACACACTCATACACACTCACACCCATGCACAGGCACGCACACACAGCCACACACAAGGGGGAGGGTTGGCGCAGCTGAGACCACAATACAACGGGGATCAGAGGTCATCCAGCTGGCCAATCAGGGTGCTGTCTGGGTTGGCTGGTGGCGGAGGAGGGCGTTGCCCCCCTTTGTGCTGGTCAGGGTGGGTCTGCTAAACAAGCGGCTCCACTTCCAGCCCAGGCCCTGCTACTGCCGGCGGCCCCAGTGTGCTTCCTTAGAGCTGGTCACACCAACCTTTGGACACTTTATTAGACTGCAGGTCAGAGACTTGTCTAGTTTAGAGGAAGTCCTTTATGGATTTATGACTGGATTTGTGGTTTGTAATCAGCTGATTGTTGAAAACTTTAGAATAAGTACAAGCACGTACGTTCTGATTTATACTATTGGCTGATAGTGTTTGCAGGAGTAACAGTGTTCCATTGGTACTATGCTTGCATGCACTGCGCATTTGTAATATGGGTGTATGTGTGGGTGTTAATGAATGAAACCAAACCCTGCAACCAAAACCTGTAAATTAACCACAGAATTCTATTTCTGGTGGCAGGATTAATTAAAGAAATAGAAAGCATTAATGAGATTTGAAGTACTTAAAAGATGGTGAAGAGAGGAAGGACGGAAAGAGACGAGGGGTGGAAAGAGGAAACTCTTCAGAGACAGAGCAGGGTGCTGAGGAGGAGAGCCAAAGACAACGTAAGAGAAATAAGGAGAGGCAGAGAGAAAGACCGAGGCTGCAGAAGAGAGAGTGATGATATAAAGAGGACGAGAGAGATTGGGCTGAACAGAAGGGAGAGCAAAAGGTGGGAATCAGCCAACAGGGCGACAACAGGGAAACCATTTGCTTGCTGAGTGAAGTTTGAGGCAGACACTCCTCTCCTCACTGGGTGTGATCACGTCAGTCTGCACAGAACCTGCAACACAGAAGACGCACTCATCTTCTAATGTTGACGTCTACGTCATCCTCTCTCTCATTTTCTCTTGCACTCACTCACACACACACACACACACACACACACACACACACACACACACACACACACACACACACACACTCTTCCAACTCTGCTGTCTGATGCCTAAGTGCCTTCAGTATGTGCTGAGTGGAGTTATCTGATTTCTGCAGGCTAGTTAAATGCAACCACTCCTTTCTCCCATATAGTTCCATTACAGCACACACTAATGGCACGCTCACAGCGTGAAGACATAGGCCTGTTGTTTTGCTCTTTGTGTCTGTTTGTGTGCACTTGATGCGCTCTTATTGCCGTGCATTAAGTTGATCTGGATTGATAAACGATCGGAGCAATGGATTTGAATGCTTGTCTAGTGGACGCTCATGTGTGAAGGCAGTGATTTGTGTTTTTCTCTGTGTGTTTGACCAAGCGTGTGTATGTGTGTGTGTGTGTTTCCCCGGCGCTCAGCACTTTATTTCTTTGCTTCAGTGGCGTTTTTCCTCTGCAGATAACAAGGAAAGTGGAAATGGGTCTTTCTCGGCAGCCACAACTCCGAGTGGAGCGCTCATCGCAACTAATAACTGTCACTTTGAGTTGAGAGGGTTGCATTTTTTGTCTCATTGGTCTCTTGATTTATTTTTTGGCGATGACCTATTTCAGCCCGTTAAGCTGTTGAAGCTCGATGGGGACGTGTGTGTAAAAAACAGAAAAAAAACACAAGCCTCTGACACACCACATGCCTCCCTCAGGGTCTGATTTGATCTATATCCTTTTCCAGGCTTTTAGCAACTGCTTTGTTAGCTGCTTGTCGATTGTTTTCACATGGTTTGTCCTAAGTGACACCTAGCACCTATCATGACTGTCCACTACAGAACCACAGACCTCCTTCTGCGGTGTGGAAACACCAGTATGTTGGCTTTGCACAATTTCTGCAAAAAGTGTTGACTGCCTACAGAGGAGGCTTAGCGCAGTCTCAGTGTGACATTCATGGCACACTGAGACTGCGTCAGACACGCTGACAGATATATGAGAAGATCCATATCTGAAACTAAAAAGGTGAACTAAAATCTCCATACCAGCTCACTAAGTATCACGTTATATCTCAGTTGTTTCATCTGTCCAAAAACTGAAGTGTAAAACTGAGCGGTTGTTGTTCCCCCGGCTTCCAGTCTGCATTCATGTCCTATGGGATGGATGGTAGAGATGAGAAAGAATCCCATTTTAACAGTTTGCGGACATTCATGTCATCAAGATGGTTGTATGGGATGAAAAATGTTGTGCATTAACAATTTAACCGCATATCCATCAAATTTGTTCTTAATCACATTTAACGGCGGTCTTGAACTGATGTGAGGCATCCACACTTGTTTGGTTTTCCGGTGTAAAACAGTACCAAGTCTGATATATTCAAGCTTTCAGAAAAATCAGAATTTCCTTGGAAGTCGACGTCTGCAATTTGCAAGGCCGTTATTACGATATTGGCAATTTGAATGCAGCATACGATAAGCAAAGCAGCTATTCCTAAGAAATCATATATTTGACATTATTTACAAAATGTAGACTTAAACCATGTGAGGTGAGAGCATTAGATTTAGCGGCATATATGCTACAAATAGTAGCATAAACCACATGCTGTTCTTACACTTTGCTTGTGAGCTGTAGAGGTGGTGAACTGTGACAATCATGAATGCTGCCAGTATGAATCCCTCAACCAGGAAAATTGAAGAAGTAAAATGAATGAGTAAAGCTTGCCCCCCCTTCACAACCAGCATTAGTATCTTTGAGCAGGACCCTTATACCTTGTTTGATAAAGCTGTTGACCAAGTTAGATGACATTTAGCTGTGTGAAGGCATGGCATGATACACTTGAAAAACAATATAGATGCTTTCAACTGTCCCTGGATTAAAAGAAATCATGATTGCATAATCAGGATTCTCCATTTGATCTACACGTGGAGGTAAATGAGCCCAGATGGCCTGACTGCACTGTAATGCATCTGAGGAACGCTGCCATTGTTAGTTTCTAATGTTGCGTTATTTACAGTGCCTACAACCCACGTACAATGACTTTCCACTGCACTCTTCTGTTATAATTCAAAGCCTGTAGAGTGTGTGCGCAGCTGAGCTTTAGTCCCACAGCGTGGAAAAGAAAAAAAAAAAAAAAAACGCCATTTAATATGACGCTGGCTTCTCTGCTGCACTATTTCACAGTGACGCCAAGGGAGAGAGATTGTTAGCGACAGACAGAACCCAAGTTAAATCTTCCAGAGCACAGAGAGGCCTATTCACTATGCTATGTGAAGAGTGGAGAGGGGGAGAGGGACGGGGAGAGAGAGAGAGAGAGAGAGGGAGAGGGAGAGTCGGGGGGCGGTTAAAGGAGTGGGGTGACAACACTTAAAGCATTTTTTACGGTTGATGGCATGCATCTGTGTGCTGGGTGTTGTATAGCTCCACAGGCCTGTGTGAGGCAGGCAGAGACCCAGAGGCAGAGTGAAGGATGGAGGACAGCTGATAGCAGTGTTCTGCTGATAGACACCACGTATAGGAAACATATATAGGAATCAAGCTCCGTCTGAGAGAGTGTGTATGTGTTTGACACAGAAAGCGAGACACAGAGGAAAGGAAAAAAAGAATGAGTCACAGTTGAAAACGGATACGTTTTTGGTGCACATGTACTGTGCAAGGAAACGTGTGGTTACTTATACAATGGCGTGTGTGACAAAATATGACAAGGCCGGGCAAATGAAAGGTCATGACCGTAGATCAAAACTGTTTGAAAAGTCTACGCAGAGTGAAGGAATGGCACAGGGGGGCTGACGGTGTTCCTGGCGTTATTTTGCACAGCGTGTCAACTAAATGCCTCTGAAATGTAAATGTTCTTTGCTTATTAGAGCCAGACTGGGAAATCATCCAGCCTGATAACTCAGTTGATTTTAGCTATCTGCAGATATAGAGACATTACTCAGGCTTTAAGCTTTAAACAGCTTTTTTCACACGTTACTCACCAAGACCTGTGAACAGACCTTATTAATGATAATATATAGATCCAAATAACTGAGAAAACATCTCTCCACTACTGCACATGGGACAGATGTGTCAACACAACTTGATTAAAAAAAGACACTAGTTTAAGAGACAGCATGTGGGAGTTTTTATAGATGGGATCTTTATAAAAAAATGGTTGTTTGTGTGATGTGTTTGTAAAGGAATGATTATTGACGGATGAATCAATGTCCAATTTGTCAAAACTCTCAAATAACTATGTCAGTATTTGCCTCAAAAGTCCTGTATTGAGCAGGCTGATGTGCTTATTGTTCATGTCAAACTACTGTTTAATATCCAGTAAACTGATCCGTTGAGCTAACAGTTCCGTTCACCGTCCTTATTGTTACTTATATGGCGCAACCTCTTTGTTCAGCTGATGTTCAAGAACTAAAACTCCTGGTGAAAGGATAAAATGACTAACTGTATAAGTATTATTGGATAACAGAAAGGATTAAAGGAGCACAGCACTCTCCAATGTGTTATTGCAACAGTGTGTAACTTCGCGGTGGTTTTCAGAGCAGCTGGAATCCACTTTGTATTGGCCCTTTTGGCACTTCGTCGCTGGTCTTCAGTGGCTATATTAAGCCAGGGGTTTTCAGTTCTTCAGGACCATCAGTCAGGTGTTCCAGTTGGTGGCCCTAATGTGATCATGTAGTTTGTGTCTCTGTGATGAAGAGCAAAGATGAAGCTAAGAAATTGAGAAATACCACTCGGAAGTGACTCAAAAACTAAAATCATATCAGGGGAGCAAACTGACCCAATAAAAGTCTATTGCTGGACATCAGTCACTGCTTTCCATTTGTCCCAAGAAATGTAGCTGGTACTGTAGATACCAGTAGCCTCTTTTCATTGGCTTGTTGATCGTACATAATTTTTGAGAATTGACCCTCCGCCCTGCTAAAAGTCCTCACTGATGCCAGGAAAAAAAACAAGCAATCATTGTTTTTTGCTTCACAGACTCCTCCGGGTTCGTTCTGTAAAGTTTACTCTAATCTCAGTCATAAATCCACCTGTCACTGATGACTGGCTGAGGCAGAGCACATCTTGTGTAAGCACCACGTGTTCGTCTCTGAGCAGACCAGTCCGTGGCTCACCTCCCGCTACAGTATGCTTGTAAATGTGTACGTGTGCCAGCGAGGCTTTCGGTTTATAAAACATCCTCTCTGTTTACCGGTGCTATGACTCATAGTTGCTATGGCGAGGAGCTCTGACAGCGAGGCAGCTGATTAGGAGCATCTGACTCCACATGACTGTACTCCTCTCTCCCTCGCCTCTCCCTGCCTCCATCAGTCTGTCGCTCTCGGTTCCTGCCTCTTTTCCTTTCTTGCGGCCGTTTTATCTTTCCGTCAATATGTCGTCACTTTCTTCTTCCGTGTGCTGCTCTCTTTGTGCTTCCTGTGACAGCATTGCAGGTGTCGCCAACTTTCATTTGCCTGTTCTTTTGCTCCTCCTTGTCTCATTGTGTCTTTTTTTTCCCCCTCTACACCTCCTCACGTCTCTCGCATTCGCTGCACTCAACAACCTTGAATATACCTTATATAGATTTCCTCGTCACACCATTGCTCCTCACTACTCCTCGCCTCTTTTCTGCTACTCTCGTATCAGTCCCTTCCCTCGGCCTGTCTTCCTATGGTGGCCAGCTGCGCGCCAGATGTGGCCCACTCTCCCAGCTGTTGGCATCATGGTCATGAAGAAGAGAGGGGATGGAAATGATCCCTCATGAAAAACAAGGCGTAGTAATCCTGATAATACACGTGAGAAGGATAAAAATATCAGGAAGAAGGACGGAAGAATATAAAAATATCACACCAAAACTGTTTCCACACAAATATCCTGCCATAACAAATGAGATTAAAAAAAAGTGATTAGGCATATTAGGAGCATGTGCACCACAGACACACTGCAGAAACATTACAATGATACCACAGAAGATGCCATGAGATAATTGTCTTATGGACCAAAGCAGACTTTACTGTCATGAAACTGCTACAAAAGTTGTTCTTTTCAAAAAAAAATGAAATGATATGGAAGACGTAAAAACCAAAAAAAAAAAAGCAAATAACAGAGAGATGTGAAAAACGAGCGAAGGGGAATCTGAATCATCCAAACTGCTTGTCACGCGACAGCAGCTATTTTCTAGGGCAGATGGATGAGGCTGGAGGCCAAGAGGAAAGAGGTGAGGAGCCATCGTAGGTGCTGCAGAGATGGACAGAGCCGGAGGGAGATGAAAGGAGGGAAGATGGAGGAGGGAGAGGTGTCTTGTTTCTCAGGCGAGCTGCAGTAAAATGCCACTGCCACGGTGATGGTTGATAGTGTTAGCATTTAGAGTGGATGGTGGCTGTCGTGACTGCATGGAGGCTGTGAGGCAAACACTTTGTGAAAAGGGCAATAGAAAGCAACATTTTGATTGATTGTAGGTCATTACACCGGAACCATGTTGGACTATATGCAGCTATTGGGCAGGGCCTGACCTGCAGACCTTTTCTCCACACTGTGCTCTTTTCCTCCCTGTTTTTTTCCCCCCATTTCCTCTCAGCACTCAGTTGTTTAAAAGCCCCCTCTGTCTTTTCTCTTCTGCTCTTTATCTCTCTCAGTCCTCTCCCTTTCCTCTCAAAACATCAATTTCTTCATCTAGCTGCCTTTCCTCCCTTCTCTGTGTCTGCCTCTCCCGGTCAGGGGAAGTGGCAGTCGCTGCCTGCTGGCTCCCAGAGGAACAGACCTGCCTTTGTCTGTCCGCACTGTAGGAAGATGAGTAGCCAGTCCACCCAGTAAGCCCAGAAAGCCCAGTAGGGATTCAGGGTTTGCCTGTGGAGAGCCAGCCACCCAGAACGCCTGTAAATCAGCCAGCCACTCAAGCCAGGGCCTTCCCAGTCTGTATAGCTAGCTAGCCCGTCAGTCAGGTATTATGTTGGGCACTTGCAGCTATTAGGAAGAATGGATGGGAAAGCATGGTGGAGACGGAGACAGAAAGACTGCAGACTCTGGTTAAAAGCTTTCCAAGCATAATCAAAATGTGTGATGACTTTGAATCCTGAGCAGCCATTCAAAAAACACCCTTACTGACTTGGACAGATTCCAGAGTGTGAAATTATTGCAGCTTAATTTATTATATTACCTCATGCCTTGAACTGAGAGCAAGCAGTCAGATCTGGCACATGTTTTACAATGCTACATGACATTATGGCTCTCAAGTACCACCTATATTTGCTTTTATTTCACTCGTTGAATGTAATTAAATTGTATTTTCTGTCTTGACTGTTCAGTCTCACAGTGTGTGATGGAGGAAAACACCACAGATTCACACACACACGTGAGGGGCAAAGGATCTTAAGTGTGTTTGTTCAATTGAAGAGATACTGAAACATAAGGGCTGTGATTTTTAGTTAGTGACAAAGTTTTTGACTGTATCCTTAAGCTAGCAGAAGTTCCCTATTTATGCGCTGAGAAGAGTCAGCGAGTACCTTAAGCTACAAAAGTTAATTGGATAACAGTTAGGCATTTGGAGAAATGTCAGCCTGTTAGTGAGTTAGTTGAAAGCCGAGTGCGTCTCACTCAGACGCCAAATGGCGAACCTTGGCGATTGATGCCACTGTATCTCCTCTTTAAATATGAAGCCACAGCCAGAAGCCGGTTAGCTTAGCATAGCAAAAAATGTCCCACTCTGAGGAGGAAGGTACGTAGAGGCTGATGAACTGGGAGTAAATGATCAGGCCCACAGTGTTCTCTCTAGACTGAAGCTGTTCGGGGGTTCATTTTTATTTACTTAGTTTCTCTGAGATAAAAAGTCAGTCGTCTGCTTCCCCTTTGGCAATGGGAAGATTACAAGTGACACTCCAAATGAATCAATGGATGAACTTTCTAAAGCCAAAGACAGTGAGAGCAGAGATACTGCAGGAGATACAGAGAAGTCAGGAAGCTACAACACCAGCTTACTGGAGGCAGGTTTGCTTGTTATCTATCTGTACGAGCTCATGTGATCACACTGCTCCTTTAGAAAGGGTTCCTCTGTCGGCACAAACTTCTGCTCCCAACCACATCCAAGCCCTTTCAGGATCGGAACCCAAAAACACCCAGCAACATGGATTTTCTATTATATTTCAAAGCTGAGACTACTTTACATCATTACGCACAACATGATCCTTACTGATATCACTTTCACGGCTCTGACTACACTCTGAAATTACTCTACAAGCATGATGAAATCTACAATGAAGCCAGAGTGCTTTCTGGCTTTTTTTTTTTTAAGTTATGTTTTAATGGATGAGGCTCCGGGCACCTTAGGCTTCAACAAGCCTTAACAAGGAGATCAATAGGAAGTATATAGACTGTCCTCCCACGGGCTGTGTCTGCTCTCTCCTCAGATCACAGAGGAATATTGTGGAGATGCCAAGGCGACATGCAGCCAGCACGGAAATGATTTGATGTAATAGAAACACTATGGTGTGATTAGTGGAGCCTCTCTCCCTTCATCTCTCGCCCTGTAACACCGCATCACTCTCTGTGAAGTCAGTGTGTCAGGAGAGGTGAGCCTGCATTTATCATTCCCTTTAAGCTCTTCCTCCCTTGAGATCACCCCCTGTCTCCCTGTTTTCAAAGGATGGCACTGGGGCAACAGTGGAGTAGTATGGGTTACAAGAAGGGAGGAGAGGAGGAAGAGGGAGATGATAAGCGGTTGTGAGGGGAATAAAGATAAATGGCTGCAGGGCTGGACAACAGTCTGACTCAGTCATGTCCTGGATCGTCCTGTCCACCAGATGGCTGCTTGGTATGTGCAGAGAGAGTAGACGGAGACACACCACTCTCTCCATTCTTGTGCGTGTTTACATGCTGTCCAGCCTATGTTGCTCTCTGGGCTCCACATAGGGAATGTGTTATTGCTCTTGCACCACATTCCTACGATCCAGAGGAAAATCTCAACCCCTTTTAACCCCCCCCTTCTCAGCTGTACACCAGCTTTGAAGTCTTCTTTCTGTTCTCTCAGTTACGCACATCTACGCACGCACACACACACACACACACACACTCCACACAGCTCCTCTCTTCACGTGGATTTTTGTTTACGTCCTGGCAGCCAACTCCCACAGTACGTGAGACAGAGGCTGTATGGAAGATAAACAGCACTTGTGTCCATGTTCTCTTGGTGAGGTGTTGCTGCGTCATGCTGTATTTGCATGGGACGATGATTTGACTGCAAGTCCCAACTTTGACACAAATGCATTTGGAAAGATCTTTGAGACGGGCGGGTTGTTAGCATGGGGATGGCAAACAACCTATCGTGTTGGTTTCTCATCCTCACCGCTCCCTTTCCCTGCAGACTTGTTTTGATGGACAGATGTCCAGCCCACAGAGCGGCTGCATGCAGCCCCTCCGCCTGTGAAGTGGAGGCCTGTTTGTGCATGCTGTCTATGTCTGTGTAGCTGTGTGATGTCTGCAGCATCACACCAATTCCTGCACATTGTTTCTACTGGTAGTGAGGAGGATTTCTGATCTACATCTTGTTCTTGTATTACCTTTATCTTAATGTAACTCCTAATATAAAAAGCCAAGTGTGCCTGCATGTGTGTCTGCTTCCATGTCAGATTTAGTGACTAAGATAAGATGTTCTGCGCCTTGATGAGGCACATGCAGAAACACATCCTGTACATGCATTATTCACATTCCCATTCTGCGCCATTCTGCACTTATTTCTTTCACACAAGTCCCTCAGTGCACATCTACAGCTTTTAAACTTTGCCTAACATACAAAAAAAAAGACTTCTAATCTAAGTGTTCGCCTGAGGCCCCAGCTTTACAAAGTAAAGTTAGGAGAGATTTGGTTATGCCCCCCAGTGTGCTGTGTGGGCTCCTCTTCCCCATGTGTATCAGTAGACTACTGTATGTGCATGTCTTCCAAGATATGAAACAGAAATGCGCACTGATATGAAAACAAGGACGAGAAACTAGACAGTGTTCAATGAGCGGTATATTGCAGAGCATGCGCGTGTCATTCAGTCTCATATTCAGCCTTGATATCTTACTTTTTCTGAAAAGAAATGACTTTTCATTAGTTTCTTTCAACACGGTTCCTCTTCGTAAAGATAAGTGTCATGAAGCAAGCAATATGATGACAGTATTAAGACATTAACTCATTTACATAGATACACCAAATGACCATATGCGTGTTTGACTGTCACAAAGCTCTCTGTGTGTGTGTGTGTGTGTGTATCTGTGCATGGCTCTATGTAGGTCTGTGTTATCTAATACAATCTGTCCCTATCTAATATTCACACTGCTAACCCTTGAGGGTAAGGAGTCTGGGGAGAGGAGAGGACTTGCCAATAAACAGAACTCTTCCTGGAAGTCTCCTGGCTTTAAGAGGGGATCTTACACAAAACAGATTTTATACACACACAAAAAGGTTGCACATGCGTCGCACACACTGGCAAATACTACTGCACTCAGTGAACCAGTCCTGTGTACCGTATGCGTGCACTGTGCTGCAGTAGATAGATTAAAACATAGGTTTCAGATGCATGTGTGTGCAAATGATGGTACAGACACACACTCCTGCCCGGGAGTCATAGTTGCAATACATTTACTATGAGCTTTAAAGGCCCTGGAAACCTATTTTCTCTGTCAGCGTCTTACAATAAGCAACAGCGTCCTACATAAACACACATTTTTCGGCCAAGTTTGAACACTTTTGGTTCTATCACTTGAGAGACTTTCTGAGTCCTGGCTGTACGTTGGCTTGAAGTGGGCAGGAAATGTCACATATCGCTGTGGACCAAGCAGGATTCAGCAACATTTGAATTAAAGTGTGATGGCAGGTACGCGGTTGTTCGCTTATGTTACCATTTGATAGCCGTGCTTCTCCTTAAACACACTAGATTAATGAATAAGAACCACTTTAACGTGATATTTAGCAGGCAGTGACATGTAATACTGAATATTTAATTCTACTTAAGGTTTGACATGTCTGGATAACATTAGCAGAATGGTTTGAAGGACAGATGAAACTTTCATAGACGGACTGCTTCGGAGCAGAAAACCACTACTTCCCCTTAATAGAGTCCATGTGCTCTGCGATGCGCCATAGCATGGACCAATCACATTTCTTTCCACCCATGTATATTGTTTGCTTGTGTTGTTGAGAATGTAAACATGCGGGTGCAGTTATTCCCCTAAACAGCCAGTTTGTGTGACAAAAGACAATCTGGTGTCCTGTGAGGCCGGTAAGACAAAACAGAAAATGGATTCAATATTTTGAAGCTGTTTCTAATAAAATTCAAGACATGTTCACTGCAGCTCCGGAGTGACTTTCCTGACTTCTTCACTGCCTGAGCCCAGGCCTAATGTTTTTTTTTTTTTTTTTTTTATTTCTTCAGTTTCTCTTTCTCTAAAGCAATCAGTGTTCTGGCCTTGGTCTTCTTTCTCTCTTCTCTTTTTTCTTGTTGTTCTGTTCCGACACAGCAGATTCACCCTGCCAGCCACACATGACAGAGTGAAAAACAAGAGCAGAGCTTGAATCAATTACTCCATGGATGCACTTGATTCAGTGGTGCTCTGAATAAGCACTTCTGGAGCGATGCTGGCTGCATCAGGCGAGGCAACTTTTTTTTTTTTTTTTTACGTATAAATCAGAGCTTATCTGCGCTGATCTACCGTCACCCTCCATGCAGATCGTAATAAGGGAGGTGGCAAACATGGAGGTGGTGAGATCCATGAGTCAGCCTCTCTCTTCCAGGAGGCTTGATTTGCGAAATATGAGATCCACCGATGTTTTCTAGAGAATCACCTTAGTGAATGATGATTCTTCCACTCGATCTTCCTACTTATGCCATATAATTTGGCATAAATGGTTTATTTTTTTCTCAAGACATAATGAAAGGCATCAGAATTAGTCAGCTGAAAAATGACCCATATTGTGTGATTGTCAAAAGGTCATAAGCTTTCGGTCCTTTTCCAGCACTGCTGACAGTAATTTTGCTTTCCTGCACCTTGTCTCACGATCGCGGCTGAGTCACCGGCTTTGAGCCGTAGTGATCTATCTAGGGAACCTGTCTCTGGGTTTGAAACGTCAGAGACTTGTTGGAAGATGTCTGGGTAAGAATAGTTCCATATCTCCAGGGCTTTTGTTTGAGGCGTGGTGCTGTGTGTTACCAAGAGTGTCTCAACACCGTTATGGAGCAATCAGAGAGGCAACTCTCCTCCTACTGACAGATGGTCTTGTGTGGTGTGTGTGTGGGTGTGTGTGTGTGTGTGTGTGTGTGTGTATTTCTGCTTACATTTGGGTGAGGATTCTGGTTTGTGGGGGGAAGGGAAGCGGAGTTTGGGGAGGAAGAGGAGGTGGAGAAGTGTGGGGAGAGGTCAGTGGAGGCACAGCTGGTGAGACCCCCACTCCAACCAGCTGCTGCCTCAAAAGAGCCAGTCAGCAGCCTGCCTGCCCGCCCGCCTGCCTGCCTGCCTGTACGTGCCGGCCCCTCTCCTCTCTTTCTCTTTCTGTCCTGTCACCCCCACCCCCCTCAGCTTTTCCTCTATCCTGTCCCCCTGCAGACTCAGCCCAGCTGTTCCAAGCTTTCTACTCTCCTCCCCTGCCACTATGCACCCTGACCCCCAGGAAGAAAAAGACCCCCCCAACAATACACACACACACACACACACACACACACACACACACACACACACACACACACATTAACAAACAAGTGTGCATGCTCCTGGGTGTGTGCACATCCACACAAGCACTGATAAATTTTGCCCAGTCGAGTCAGTAATCCAATAAGTCACATCAAAGGTGTCTCTGCAGTGCTGCTGTATCTGCACGGCCTGTGTTGGACGGTGAGTAGACGCCTGAGGCTGGAGTAACTCTACCAGCTGTGTCTGGACTTGGTTTCTGCTGAATGCCTGGTCATGGGCATCAGTTACACTGTATGGCAAAGACCCTGCATCTGACATGAAATACCACTTCATGCTGATGGTTCTGTGTGTTGTGTGCTTATTAAATACAAATTGTGAGTACTTAATGTCACTGCTGACCATTTCCCTGGAACCCGCTAGTTTCATTTTATCATATTACAGTTGAAAGTCAACTTGTCAAGACGTGAAAGTCGAATTTTTCACAGGAGTTGATTCATCACCAACATGTCATCATTGTGACTGGAAAACTTGGAGGTGCTGATGAAAAGTAATGGTGAATGAACAAATACTTTTATTGAAGTAGCATAAACCAAGAAAATGCTCAGGCATATGGGCTTGTAGTAGAAGACTCAAGAGAGGCGAGAGAAAACAAAAAGGAAAGCAAGCAAACATATGGCACAAAGGCAGTTTATCACATACAGTAAGTAATGTCTTGGCAAATTAAACATAAAATGCTTTCATATTTTGATGGGAAGTCTTTCACAATAAAACAACTCAAATGCCTTGTATGTAACATGTCAAACATGTACTGAATTATAATGAAAAGTTATGTTAGAAAACAAAAGCCAGAAGGTAAACACCAAGAAAGATGAGTTTCATGAAATGGATCATGTGAATTTGGTTTCTTACAGTAAAAAGAAAAAAGCCTGCGGCCATTCTGGCTCTGTGAGGCTGGTCCTAGGTACAGTGGTGCTTTGCACTAATGCTATCATGCTAACAACAGCACTAACCACAGTACAGTTGAGGCTAAGGGGTAAGCCAACACTTTTGCTTTTGATATATGCACCAAACTGCATGATAGGGGCAAGACATGGGCATTTCAGTCAAAACCACAAATGTCAATTTCACTGTGGCACCAAAGGAAAAGACATGGAGTCATCGAAATTCATCCTCTGGGGACAATGAGCGTCTTTACAGACGTTTAGGGTGATCCATCCGCTAGTCGTTGAAATCTTTCAGTCTGGACCAAAGTGATGTATTGGGCTGACTAACAGACCAGATATGGCCACCCTTAGAGCTAGGCCAGTGGCATGCTGTTCTGAAATGAATGGACTCCAGCGACTGAAAGATGGGAAGTAAATCATAAAACATGCAGTATGGCGCGCTTTGATAAAAAATCAGCACTCATTTAACATAATTTGTGGTTAATAGGCTGAAACATGCAAAGCCACAAGTATTATCTTTGCATCTGGAGACAAAGTGAGTAATAATTTGGTGAATTATTGATACAATATTAGTCTCACCGAGTGCACACAGCTCAGAGGGAACACTGATTCTTCCTTTGATGTGATTTTTTTTTTTTTTTTTTTAATCTTTATCATATGGCCTACATAATGATTTCTGGCTATTTTGCTTGTTATTTGCCCTTCAATTGAAAGACCTAAACTCCACAAGTTCAAATCTGACCTCAGGCCACCCAGGCTGCACCTCACCATCCCCAGTTGCAGTGGGTGCTGGGGTGCCACACCCTCTCCCCCTGTCTCTCCCCCAGTGCTATTGTTCCCTCGATGACAAGGCCCACGTGCCCCCCTATTCAGCATCCTGGTGGGGGGTAGGCGGGCTCTTTGTCTGGCTGCCATTGTCCCAGACACACGCTTCCATTTGACGGACACACGTGCTGTCAAAAGAGAAAGGGAGCGGAGGAGGAGGGGGAGGGGCCACCGCTGGCCATTATTCTCGGTGGTGGCGGCGGTGAAAAGACGAGACGCGCTGGCCATCTGTGGTGCGTGTCTGTAATCTGTAGTGACTGGGGGCACTGCACACACACTTCTCAGTTTCTAAAAGAATCCCTCTCTTTTGTCTCGCCACGCTTTTCTGGGGCCATGATGCCTATTGAGGTGGCTTCCCTTTGCTTGTGATGGGTTTTGTTTTGCTCTGAAGTGGGGTGTGCAAAGAGAAAGAGAGTGTGTGTCAAAGGGGCCGATATGGTTGAAGTGAACCTGCTATCTTGGAGAGAAAGCGACTACAAGAATGTTGTGTGTCCTCTCCTCTCTTCTGTATGTCACAGTGACTATTGTTGAGTGCCAGTTTTCCAGCAACAGGCCTAAACACCAGTCTGCTTGTCTTTCCTCTTTCTCCGTCTCTTCTTTTCTCTCTGGCCTTGGATGACCCATTCTGCCCGAGGGTCTTCACCTCGACAGTGTTTACCCTGCGTCTTCACAGTCCCCCTCCACTTCCCCTCAGCGGAGGTTAACCGATGTTCTCTGAACCGTGGGCTCTAACATGGGCGAGTTTCTGGAAGTCGCTGTGGGATGTTTTCACCGAGCTGAAATATGACATAACTGTCCCAACTTGTTGCCTAGTGGATGACTTGTTTCTTTCTTCTTTCCCTCCTTCCCTCCTCCTTAATTCCTGCATTCATTCACTTACTCACTTTCCCATTGTGTGTTCCTTCCCTTCATTCTCCATTCTCCTTCTGTCCTTCCGTATTTAATCCCTTCCAGTTTTTCCATCCAGCTTTCAAGTCTTTTTTTTAATTCACTGCACCTTATTTGTTCCTATGACTGGCCCTTCTTCCCTTTCTAAATCCTCTCTCATTATCTCTTCTCCAATCCTTACATCAGTAAAAGAGCTGTAGTTGGGGAATACTCCAGCGCAGGGCATGTCCTTTCATGAGGAGATAACAGCTCTCTAAGAGCTGTGAATTGATCACTCGGAAACTTTTTGCATGTGCTGTATTAAGAGGCCAATATTGCCTATATTGTGATAATTGTAATTTTCTTAAAATATCCATTACTGGATTATTATTTGGTCAAGAGAATCTGAACTTAAGATCCACCTAATAAAACAGTCTAAATCATTGGTAAGTGGACCTTTACCATATTTTGTCTCCAAAGGTCAAGAATGAAGATCCAAATGTGAATTATTATCGAACACTACATATCAGACGTGTCGATCAGCTATCAGATGTGTGCAGCAGCGCCACCAAAGTGTGTGTCTGCCTGGATTTCTAAACCCATTTCCTCTGCCTTTGTTTCTGCGTGACCAGCTAGGGCTTTTAGTGCCGGTCGATAAGACACGACCACCCTGTGAAGGTCGTTCTGTCTCGCCTCTCCACAACAACCAAAACTCCCAAACCACTGTAAAGCCAGCCACTGGCATTGTTTGTGGCCACAATGATAATACAGACTGACTGTAATTTTCTTTTCATGTGCTGCACTGTGAATGAAATGTTCTTTTCTTGTGTGTTGCGAGTTTCTGTGTCACCAGATGTTGCTGGAAGGACGATTTGTTGTAATGTGGGGATGTACAAGTATGCGAGTGCTTCCCTGTGGACCAGAATATTCGAGGGCAGGCAGACAGATGGTTGGTGTCACACAGGCAAATAGGTAGATTGACAGACTGATAGATAATAGATGCATATATGCAGCACAAGCTTTTGACCGTGTGCAGTGTGCAGGAGGTAGCCAGGCTCAAAATACCAATTTAAAGATATGATCATGGAATGAGACGAAATTTGATATCTGAAACAAACAAGTAAACATTTAGGATGCAACATATGTCATTTGTAACTCTATACTTGAAATATGGACCATAATCATCATAGTCAAATTCCAAATGTTTCCTGTTTAGGAATGCGCAGACCAAAGACAAACAGAAGCTTGTCAGACAGTGTGATGGGGCAGATGTTAAAAGCTTTAAAAGCCTTATTGATTTCAGAGCTCTGGCCTTGTATCTAGTTGCTTTACATGCATAAACATGCATTATGGATGAATACTTACTGACCGTCAACGCTAGAAATCTGAACATCTAGACAGCGTGTGTTACACACTATGTGCACACATGCATGCATGTGTCAGCAAAAACAAATAAACAAAAAAGACCCGTCGTCCTGTCTGGAACAGATCTGACAGGAGGTCAGAGGTGAGAGGTCACAGAAAATGACACACACACACACACACACACACACACACACACACACACACACACGTACAACAGGAACACAGGCAGCTGGTCTGCTACCATGATGTGTGTTACTCCTACTATCCAGCAGGGGCGCTGTTGCACAGGCAACAAAGACCTCTCCTCTCCTCTCCTCTCCTCTCCTCTCCTCTCCTCTCCTTCATGCCATTAATAATACACATTAAGGGAACAGTAGACATTTTTCTATCACCACTATCCATCAATGTGTGTGCGTCGTACATAAAAATTAGATAACTCTTTTAATTACTACCCGTAAATTACAGCACGATTGTTGGGTATCAGTAAAATAACTACTGGGTAGTCAGGTTAGGGAATAAGAGGTTAACAACTTTATGTTATTATGAGCTTTTATGTTGTGACAATAAAGCAGCTGAATGCATATACATGTTACTCAGACAGCAACTTAAGTGAAATGTGTTGGACAGCATGCAGCCTAACAAATAGTGTGAAAAATCAAACAGTTTCAACCCAAAGTTCTTGGTTCCTTCCAGGTGTATTGCCCCGTCCAGAAAGTATTTTACTGATACTCCATTATATACGAAGTATATACACACTGTCATGTGCGGCCTGTATTGCCTAAAGTGCTGCTGGACATGACTGAGAAGACGACTCTCCCTTCTCTTTATCGCTCACCCTCTTTCTGCCTGCTCCTCCATTTCACTCTCCCCCTCCCCTCTGCTCCTCACCAGGAAGACCTCGTTGTGATCAGCGCAGAGGGAGGTCTCCTTTCACCCACAATGTTGTCACTGTCTGTCTCTCTCTCCTCATGCTCGTCTGATCTCAGCACAGTGAAAGAAACGTGTGTGTGTGTGTGTGTGTGTGTGTGTGTTTGAGTATTCATGCTGCTCCGCTACTTCCTCTGCCTCCTTCTATTTTCGTTCTTTTCCAGAGTTGCGGTTTTTCTCCCAAATATCTGTCACCCCCACCCCACACACCCCCCGCCCCCTTTCCCTTCACTCTCCTCTCTCTCTCTCCCAGCCCACATAAAAACCCATACCATTGGTTGCCATGGGATCCGGTTGCCATGCAGCAGCAAGGTTTTCACATGGTCCTTGCGTGTGTGCGTGTCTACCGTCGCGTGACGGAGTCCTGATGCCATGTTGACTGGAAAGAGGGGGAAAGGTGTTGAGTTGGGATGTGAGGTTTGAACACTAGCTGCTGCCATCCCATTGGCCTTAAACACCTGACCCATAGAATGTGCAGACACTCTCTCACACACATACACACACATACACACACATTAGAGGATGGCAAGTTATTGATTGTGTAATATAGTGGCAGGCTTGATCACTTGACATACACCCAGCCTGTGTGTGTGTGTTTGTTTGTTTGTTTGTGTGTGTGTGTGTGTGTGTGTGTGTTCTCAAGGCCACTTGAAGACACACTCACACACTCCTCCATCATCTTAAGTTTGGCCATTGAGGCTTTGTCTGTAACTACAGGCTTTGCGTTGGTCTGTAGACAAAGATAAGTCGGGGATAATGGAGACGTATGATGATGGAGAGTCACAGAGGAGAGGAGAGAGACGGATGAAGGGGGGAGAGAGAAAGAAGGAAAAGAGAGTGGCATTGACCAGAGCTAGAAATCGATGAGCGGCCTGTCAGGATAAAGTAGTGGATTTGGCTGTCACGCCTCGCTATTGGACAGCCCGTCCATCAGGGTGCAGTTTTTAGACAGTGTGACTGGACAAAAGAGAGGCTTGTCTTCGATTCTTTAGGAGAGCCGATTGGCTAATTGAAATGCTTGTCTTATCAGCAGATGATTGGATAGCTTGTGTTTGGTTTAGCACAGGCCACAGTGGCGGTGACAGAACATGATGATGAAGAGTGGCCCTCTGGTGATGCTGAAGTGACTCACTGTGACAGGACAGACCAGGTAGAGCTGAGGCAAGATGGGAATAGGGAAGAGACCCAGGAGCCAAGAAAATGAGTGAAAGAGTGGTGCAGTGCTGTTTCTAAAGGTGAGGGGTTTGGGGATTAAGGGCTAACACAGTCGTAGACATGATGGAGGGTTTTGCATAGAGCTTTAAGAGAAGAAAAGATGGTTGGTGATGCAGGTAGAGCTGGCATCAGTGCCTTTGACATAACATCTAAGTATTTTCTTCACATTTTGTTGATGATTCTAGTTCATTTCTGAATATTTTAAACAGAAATTCTTCCATATGTCTCCTTTAAGATTACCCACCTGTTTCTTTTCACACCTTAGTGTATGCACTATGTACTAATATGTTACATTAAAGCCGCACTCATGAATGTTTTTATAATGGATTTTAATGTGAAAAGTGGTCCTCGCAGACAAATCTGCAGCTGTCCTCCGCTTCATGGGGTTCGTTTTAGAGTCTTAAATGAGTTTGCTTTAAGGCCCGCAACTTTACTGTGTTGATTTCTCGTACTAACTTTCTGTCAAGCTTCAGCAAAAAAGAAAAAAAAAAAGCTCCAGTAAGCAGCAAGCTAGTGAACATAGTGGAGCATTTGGCAACAAAAGCCAGATTTCCCTCAAGAGTCAGTAAGAAAAAGAGCTAAAAGGAGAGTGAATGGATGGATGTTGGATGGAGATGGATGTTAACGATGCTCAGTATCTGCTGCATGTGTAAATAAGCAAGTATTTGCTAACACATCCCCTCCAACAACTTCATGAGGTGAAAATATGTCAATGTTGTATTTAAAGCTTTTACAGCTTTTGGCCAAAGACGCGCAAACACCAAACAAGGAATGCAGGTTTAAGAAGTGCTGGTCCTCTTCTGGAGGACAATGCAGCACAGTGTTATAGATTTCTGTTTGAAATGTGTCTTTTGCTTCAGGTTAAACTCTAAACATATCCTCCATTCTGCACTGTTTGATACTGCAGAGCAGTTACTATGTTTTGTGGACACACACACACACACACACACACGCACACACGCACACACACACACACACACACATATTGAGGTTTTGGGTGCATACCTGATGCATGTGGTATGTTAAAGGAAATGATGTCATAGACAGCGGTTGGTTTTTAATGTCCTCCACTTGGCTAAGTCACAAACAAACAAGAAAACACAACTTTGCTCACTGCTTGTGTGAACATGATTTTGTTCTCGTCTACTGCATTCTGATTTACGATTTCCACTGCAAGAGAAAGAAAACTTGCGGTATTTATTTAGAAAGAATGAAAAATTGTCTCAAACAGTTGGAGATTTAGCCTCATGCAATCAGATAATTCTGTTTTGAAAAACCTAACTCAGTAATGATAACACACTTATTTCAGCTTAAGCTTAAGAGACAGTTTAATGAGTTTTTGAGAGAGTTTTGTCCGTGAGAGCCTAAACTTGAGTGTCATTTTAAAAGCAGCCGCAAGATCGGTGAAGTCTAGTATGAAAGTAAAATGACATTGCTATGAAATTAACTCCACTCTGAGTTTGTTCACCTTTCTATACTAGTCTTTACTGGGTCAAAGCTTTTAGACTTTTTTGAAGTTCAAATTGGCATAATTGCCTGAGTAGCATGTTGCAATAAGAAAAATCAACTCTAATTAACATGCTCTAAATGAATGACTTGCTCAGTAATCACACATAATTTATTTTAGTGTTGTTATGTTTTCCAGTGGGGGGGCCAGTAAGTAGGTTAACGCTTGTTACTGTTAGCAGGTCTATGCTGGAGGCCCCACTGGCCACTGGCGCATTGGAAGATAGCTGATCTGCACATAGAGTTAGATCATTTTATTTGCAACCTCACAGATCATTAATTGTGGTCGTGCGTGTTTCCGTGTGTGTTCACAGGAGCCTAATTTACATTCAGACGGTGTTGGTTACAATAACAGGCTGTTACGGACTCACTGAGCCATGGCAGTTATAAAACCACAGAGTCTCAGATTCAACATGTTTGCAGACACAAACATATTAAACACACAAACGACCACACACACACACACAGAGCATGATTGGGTTTCTGTTTCAGCACTAACTGGTGGAAAAGCTCACTTGAAACACGTGCCAGAGGGCTTATTTATTGTGGGCAGGAAGTGTGTCTGCTACCACCTGGTTGGTGAGATCATCGTGTTTCATAACTACACAGCAGCTTTAATAGGCTTATGTTTGTGTCTACGTAGTAGACAGATACACACTCAGACAGATGAATATACATGCACAAGCAGATGCTGGCCCACACATCGTCTCTCACACACACATGCATAGCCGCAGCACAGTACAGAGCTACTGTACCTCCATCTGATCTCTGATCAGCTTGAAATTCTCACACTTTTCATCTTCCTCCATGGCTTTGTCTTCCATTCTCTTCAGTTATTTTTAGATTCCTTTCTTTCTCACCCTCCTCTTTCTGTGCGTGCATCTCACTTCTGGAGGAGTGCAAAAGAAAAGAGGAGGAGACCAAATGATGGGAATGAAGTGGAACTCAAAATGTTCTTTCCTTTAATACTGATGTAAATTAGCCGGCTTTGTATCACCTTTAAATTGAATCATCAGAAGGTCTCTCATACACTAACAGGTGTTTGTGTTATCAAGTAATTGCCAAAGCAGAAAATTAGATTGAATTTACATACACAAATTCAGGAAATTCCATCAGAGTCCATCCATCAGATTTACAGAACAATAGACTGGCAGCATGAATACCACAGTGACATTTGTGTGGGGTTTTATCTGTTTTTGTAAATGTCACAGTTGCTGTTGCTGTGCACCTTTAAACAATAGAAAATCACTCAACAGTCCAAAAATAATGTTGTGAGTGTGACAGAATCGTGATAGGAAGTCATCTTTTTGCATCTCCTTTTAGCCTCTTCTGTTGAACTTTTCTTTCTTGTTTCCCTACATTCTCATTAACCCCAAACTACACTCTGCTGTTTTGTAGGCATGTCATTTTACTTAGCACCATAAAGTGTCATCTGTGAAGCAGTAGCACTCCTCAGTGTCGCTTGTGAATGTACATGTTTTTGGGACATTCAAATCCTTGTAGTCACTGCATCGAGTTGCACATATGTGTTTGTGGAGCAATTTATTTATTCAGAAGGACATGTTTCCCCGTGGGGCCATTTAAGTACATCAGTATCACAATCAGAATGATTAGGCCTGACAGCCTCACCATGAAATGGGAACAACTGGCATTAAACATAAATAGAGATGGTGTTGGATGTTGCCGGTTAGCTCCAAATACCCCGAGTGCTGGATCTGTGACAGGCACGTGAACAAAGCTAGCGTACAACAAGGACGTTTTGATCCCTCTCAGCCTCATCCATTGTTGATCTCTGGCGCTGGGTGTTGCAGGGTAAACAGCTTAGGGGATGAACTGGCATCATGGAAGGCTAGGAATGTGTGAGAAGAGAGAGATAGCATTAACACAGAACACTACACTGAGTTATAGTATCTCCAGGCTGAGGCTCAGTTCTATCTACCCGCTCCAAGCCCTCCTCCGGCCTGAAACACAGACTAAAATGTCTTCATCCAGTTGCAGGATGCCTGGCCAGACATCAAAAGTTGCCTCAAATCCATCCTGAGTGACCACTTGTGACCAGATTCTAATTCCCAGTGCATTTCAGATGCATTTACACTTCATCGTGGCTGTGTACCCACGTGGTTAGATAACTGAAGATGCTTTTAGTGCAAAGTGTGAACAAGGTGTGTTTTAGCCTACTTACTTGCTCTTTAAATCACCCAGTCTAACCCCCGACAAGCCTTTTAACCTCCCTCACCAACCATCTCTTCTTTTCTTAAAGCTCTATGCAAAACCCTCCCAGATTCTCAAGGTCAGTTTCTCCGTCATGTCTACGACAGTGTTAGCCCTTAATCCCCAAACCCCTAACCTCTAGAAACAGCACTGCACCACTCTCTCACTCATTTTCTTGGCTTCTGAATGTCCTCCCTATTCCTGTCTTGCCTCAGCTACTGCATTGTCCCTTTCCCAACATCCCAATGAGCACTTCCTTCTCCAGGTGTTTTGCCTTAACAACAGTTTTCAGTTCCAACTTTACATTTAGCCCTTGTTCGTCTTTATACTCAGCCTTACTTTGTATTCAGAAGAAATAAAGACCTGGGTTGTGTTGGAAAGGACCTGTTGCTTCAGGTACTGAAATACTCTGAAGCTGTGTTTCCACTGCATTGTACTTTTGGTACTTTACTGCCTTTAACCCCTGTGACTGATACGAAACAGCCTTGCTGGATGATGTCGCATTGTATCGTGGTGAGAGTTGTGATTTTTCATGGACAACCCTGACCTGGTACTCCTGTGAGAATGCAGTCGTCATGTTGAGGAATGAGGAGCCTGTGTTTTTTATGCAGTGCTGTTGTCAGTCAGAATCTGTTTGTCTTTCTTCTAATCATAACTTCATCTCTGGCTTTATCCCTGGTTATATCCATGCAATAGGCCCCGACTTCCAACCTCTGGCCTTACGCAAAGTACATGACCCACAAGACTCTTGAAACTCCCAACCCTCGTGAACAAACCTTTAAAATGCACTGTAGATGTAAAATGTGTTGCGGTTCATCGACTCTCACCACACCTCAGTGTTGTCAGAAACAGATTACTCCAAAATGTTCACATGAGGTAGGTTTCTCCCGCTTGGCCAAAAAATGTTTTCCAGCTTTGAAATCTGGAAAAGAAACCAGTGGATATCAAAAACTTGGAATGCTCTTGCAACCAGGTGCTCATTCGGGTGTGGTCCTGGCTTGATAAGGAAGTAAAGCTCGACTGGATTGTCAGTTGGAAGCGCTGCGTGCTGTATTTCTGTGGCCTACTCCTCAACATCCAGTACTGGGAAGCAGCACTATCCCTCATGTCCAGTAACTGTGGAAACATACTACCAGGCTGAGTTCCAGTCCTCACGTTAAGCACAACCTCCAGCCCTGGCCCTATTCCCCAGTTCCAGCTCCAGTGCCTGTCCCCAGGCTCCAGCCCCAGTTCTTGCCCTCTCCCCCAGTGCACTCTTGACCAGTGCGCCCATAGCAGATGGAAAGCAAAGAAAACTGTGTCACCACCAGCCATGACTCGCTTAATCAGCCCTCCCCCTTCTTTCTTTCTCTCTGTAACTCTCTCTCTTTCTATCCTCCCACTCCCTTCTTCCCTCACTCCCAGGATTTGGAGCATCAAACATTGATTTGTCTTTATTTTTAGAGCAGCTGTGAGCGTATGTGCGTGCATGTACAGTGTTTGTTTGTGTGTATCTGTATACCAGACGCTCATCCATGCCGGGCCGTGGGCAGTTTCATTGTGTTTGGGTGCATCCCTGTGCGTGTATCTGCGAATGTGTCAGGGCTCCTTTTTCCAAGTTAATCCCTTAAGAAGAGGTGTGGTTCTGTTTCTCGCTCTGCGCTCCCTCTCCTCTCTGTCCCTCACTGTGAGCGCAGTATCATCACATGCTCTCTCGCTCCTCTCCTCCTCTCATCTTTTTCTTTTGCTGTTGTTGCTGTGACCGCTAGTCTGAGGGACTTATTTCTCTCAGCTTGTCATCTCTGCATCTCTTGCTGCTGTTGTTCCTGTGTGAAATGAGTTCTTGTGGCGAGATGGGGGAGGCCATCGAACTCAGGTGAGTCAAATACAGAGTAGGGGGTGTGAGCTGTGTGTTTGTGTGCGTGTTTAGGAACTGACTGGTGACAGCTAACATATGTATGCATGTCTTTACATGTATCTATGCATACATTAATCACTTTTCTGCATTTCGGTGTGTGATTGTGCACCTGGGTGTACTTTGCTTTGAAACTGGGTCGACTGTTACCGTAGCAATCAGTACCTTAGGCTATTTTTCTCAGCCTCACCTCTTTTCTGTCCATCAAGTTGACCCTGTTTCAGAACAGAAGAAATCTGCAAGCTCTTTAGAGGTCAATGGGGTTTTTGTCATAGTGATAGCTGTGGTTTGTTGTTGTTGTTGTTGTTGCTGCTGTTGTTGGGTTATTGGCTACGGTGGTATTTTCAGTCACTGCCAAACTGATAATAGGTCTAGTCCAGCCTGTATCCACAGGGCTCATAGCGGCTAATAGCCTTAGCAGATGCATTAGCCCCCATGCCCATATGGAAGAGATTAAACTGCTAAATTGATTCAAACGCCCAACATTTTTTTCTTGCATAGCCTTAGTGCTGACACATGTTTTTGTGTGCATGTATACAGTAGATATGTTCATATGTGTGCGCATGTACACCTGCCACACACCCGTTTTACCTTGTGTTCCCAAGCCTTGTCAGGCTGGAGGAAGGAACTGGTTTGCTTAAATTCTCTCCCGAATTGAACACTTCCGCTCCTTTTCCTCCCTCTCTTTTCGCACCCTGCCCTTTTGATTATATAATCGAGAAGGACAGCTCTACCACTGCCACTAAGTGGCAGTTAGTGGCAAATGTGGAGCTTTGGAGCATTGGCGTGAATTGCCTCGTGGCTTGAATCAACTTTTTCTATAATGTCTCCGGCTTCTGAGGCTCATCTCTCACTGAGGAGATGAAATTGTGCCGGGCTCTTTTCTGTGATATCAGAGATGTTGTACATGTGATAAGCTGGCCTGTGGCACTGGTCTAGACTGATAGGAGGGAATACAAAGTGGGAACACAGCATGACAATATGATACTGGAGCATATCGACTAGACTGCTCCACTTCACGCCTCGCTGCACTGTGTTTAGATTAGCTTCCACATACACACACGCACACTTCCCGTCACAGTTGTAGACACACACATGCACGCTGGCATGGACATACTTTGACATGGATGCACACACATGCCATACACATTGAATGCATATACAGACACACACAATCAAACATAAAGCTAGTGTGGTCTGTGCCCTCTTTGCCTGCTGTTCCAAGGGCAGAGGGGGATTTGGATATTGTTATGTTAATCTGCCTTCCTTTTGTGTCTTGGAACCCATTCAGACACACACACATGCACAAAGATACACAAACATGCATGCACACGCGTGCACAGGTATGAGCGCATTCAAGCGTGCACAGACTTTTATGCACAAATGCAATGTATGCAATGATGTATACGCTGAACAAGAACAAGAATACCTGTTGTTACAAAAATGATGAGACAGGAAACAGGTTGTCCTGCAGAAACAAGCATGTCCTGCAGAAACAAGCTGCAACATACACACGCACACACACACACACACACACACACACACACACACACACACACACACACACACAGACAATGATCTCCAGGCTTAACTTGGGTGGGTGGGAATTGAAACAGTGGCAGGAGGGGCAGTGACACAGCAACGTGATAAGCCTGGAGGAGGAGGATAATAGGTGTAGGAGCTGTTTGTGCATGGGTGTGTTTCCTGTTGTTGATGTGACAGTGCATGTGTGTATGCATATATATGTCTGTGTGTGTGTATGTGAAGCACATGTGCTTCTCCTAGGCCTCACACTCTCTATCTGCAGAGCTAATACAGCTTCACTTGAAGTTTCCCAGCTAAATCCCCAGAAAAGACTGGGAAGCAGATAATTTTAATTGCAGGGTTTTTTCTCAGACTCCCAAGTTTTGCCAGACTTCCCTCCTGAGGCAGGAAGAACAAGAACATGATGTGTGCACTGCATGATTTGCATGTGCATGTGGAAAGTTAGGAGAGTGAGCCCATGTGTTATTGTGTCTTTAAGCATGATATTGTGTCTGTTTAAAAGTGTGAGCAAGATGTAAATGCCACTAAATCTCCATTAGCTATAGTCAAACCATGACAAGAGGCGTCTCTGGAAACCTGTGCTGCTTCCTGGATCTATCCATCTTCACAGTGCTGACATCTCATTTCACTTTCCTGAGTTTACTTATCTTGTCTAAAGGATGTCAATTAACTTATAGCAAGTCCAACTATTTGACTCTGAAGTGTCAAGACTGACTTCTCTCTCTCTCTGTCTGTTTGCTTTACATTTTAGTTTAATGTGATGCAGAGTGAACTTAAAGGATCATTTCTGTTGGAGCAAGTCTGTTGTTAGAGCTGGGGAGCTGATGCAGGGGACCAAAAAAACGCAGGGTTGCCCAGCAAAAAAGTTGCACCTGACTCAGCTTTTGCTGCAATGCAATGCCTCATCATGAAGCAAAATGCTGCAGTGGCTGCATGCGAGTGTACAGTCCTGGTGAATTACTGTGTAATGTTTATGCCCAATATCTACTGTTATTTCTTCTATGGAAAATGAAATAATGGGATTACAACAATGGAATAACTTTGCAGAGTTGTATTACAAACCTCTGCGCAGTGTTTCGGTGCTAATTGATTCCAGTTCACTTTTCTGAGGGACCACCCTTCCCTCAATCTGTTATTAGAAATTGGGACACTTCAGTTAGAACTGAATTCAGGAAAAAAAAATCTTATTTATTGATGAAGAAGTAATTGCAAGAAAAACATTGTAAAAAGGACATCATGTTTATTATGGTTTGTTTGAGTCACTTTTTTCCAAGCTCTTAGTGCCCTTACCTCAGTTGTGACAATTTTTTCTCAAGTTTGCAGCCTTCTTGAGTCAGATATATCAAGAAAAGTCTTTGCAGTGCCGTTTCCTCCCATTTAAATCAAAATAAATTAAGTTTCTTAGTGTTGGTGTGCTGCTGGATTTTCAGTTATTTGCTGACAATAAAGTTAAACAGTGAGTGTATCTTTTCTTCCTCAGGAACATTGCTTAAAAGAGGTCAGACTGGACAAGAAACCTATTTTAAACAAAGCACCAGTTTATGCAAACTTAACATCCATCACAGTTTTACTGATATTTCACGTACCTCCAATTAGAGAGACAATCTGGCTGAACTGTTAGCTGTTAGCGTGTTGTAAACCTGTTTGATCGTCTGGCTGCTCATTCTTCTCGATATAGTGATGTCTCTGTATTCCCAGATTACAAAGTTATTGGAAGTGAGAGAAATTATTGATGAAAATAAGACCAAAACTGGAATAAAGCTGGCTTGTGCTTCAACTTCAAGTAAGTGTCAGCAAAAGAGACAAAGTTTTGTGTGTCCAAGGCTCCCACTGAAGATCTGAAGATCAGACATTTCCCATCTAACACAGGAAACTTAAAATTGATCTACACTATCTATAAGTCCCTGCTGGCTGCTAACAGCCTTGAACTGAATTTCCAAATCTCATATTTTGAATCTTTCCCTCACCATGTGCAAGGTCTCCCTCTTCCATCTGTGACCATGAGTCACTTGTTGCAGACATGTTTTGATTTCAGAACAAAGTGACGGTGACAGAACTGATCCTGGATCAGCAGGTTGAGTCACCGCTTCATCCGGTCATGTGATCATTGTCACGATGACAACACCTCTCTCACCTCCATTTGCTGTTGGTGTAGTAATGTGCTGAATTCCCACGCCTGAGTCACAGGGGCCATTCAATCTCATTATGCAAGATGACCACCAGCCTGCACACTCTCTCTCTCTCTCTCACACACGCACACACTCAGACACACAATGCCTATAATTACATTAGGACGGCTTTCTGTAATACTTCACCCTGTCCAGAAACCCCCCTGAAAGATCATATTGCATTAGAGGGTCAGAGGAAGGACAGGATGTGCTTGTGTGCGTCTGCCAGTCAACGTCAAGCTAATTGGCATCTGTACGCAACCATGCTGACATTGTGATACACCACAGACGCACACACACACACATACACACACACACACACACACACACACACACTTGTCTTCCTTTTAGTTCGTTTAACTTCCAATCCGTCTTGTAGACACTAATGAGAAACCATAGCTCTGTGACAATTATGGTTGTACACGACAATCAATATGAGCAAACATGTTGCGTGTGACAAAGCAAACGGCAGTAAAAGAACCTATTCATCATGAGTGTTAGTCGCCACCTGAAAATATTACTGTCACTGTAATGTGTCATTCGTTAATTGTGTCAGTCCAGTTAGAAATGAATTCATCAAGTTAATAACTGAAGAAACACTATAAATAGAACGTCATGTTTGTTTCTGCTTGAGTCACTGATGCGTTTCCTCCATGTTCTTAGTGGCCTTGCTTTGCCCTGACAGATCTCTGTCACGTTTGCAGCCTTCTTGAGTCAGATGACATAAAGTTAGACAGTGAATGTCTCTTATGTCTTCTATTCTCGTTCTCCTTTGCTTTCTCTTTGTCAAATTTGTCAAACCCTACACACGGTCCAGGAAACACATTGGGAAGTTTACTGCACACAGACAGAATTGACTTCATATATAATGCACTCATGCATTTACATTATGGAAAATCATTCAAGGACATACCACTGTTTCATGCTATTTGCTGTTATGAACAGCACTGACCAGTTCTCCAGTGTGAGCACTGCATAAAAACTGCACTACTATGGATTGTGGATCACTCCTGAATTCCAATGAGAGAGAGATAAACAAACCCACCGACCCCTTTTTATGGAGTGATCTTAGTTTATATAGCAAGCTAAGGCATATGTGTGTGTGTGTGTGTGTGTGTGTGTGTGTGTGTGTGTGTGTGTGTGTGTGAAGGAAGGAGAGAGAGAGAGAGAGAGTGATAGAGACAATAGTCACAGTGGGTGCCAGGCTGATGGTTAAACACATGGCTCTGCTTCAGCTGTCGCTGCACATCAGTGTGTACAGGCTCACACACACTCCTAATCTGGACAGAAAGGACCATTACGGATGCAGCTGTGTTTGCCTCCTCACACAGAAAAGTATGCTTCCTAGGCCTCCTACACACTGTGCCGTGTACAGCTCTCGAGTGATCTGTATGTGCTGTTGCTACAGAGGCGTCTTTACATTTGCTCACTGTACCTGCTGCACCCAAGAGTGTTTGTGTTTCAGATGGCTCATATGAGGCAGCCCCGGCACAGACTGTGCATTTTGGTTCATACTTCAGCTGTAATGTTTCCTCTGTTTATGTGGAAATTATTTATTGATGAAGTGATTGAATGATTTATGGGATTGTGTCGTTGTCCAGCCATGATATTGACGTGGAAAATTTCAGCTCACCGCCCGTCTGCTCTGCAAACAGTCTGACTTGTTTGTGTGATGATCAGCATCAGCAGCGGAGTTACAGACCACATTTTAATCAGTTGTGTTTGATGCTATTTTTTAAAAGGATGAAACTCTTCTGAGGGTTTAAATAAGTTTCAAGATTTTGTCCAAATTTGCCTTTGGGGATTATGCTTATTTGTGATCTTGAGAAAAGTCAGATAAGAACATTGATTATTTGATCTTTGTGTGTTTAGTAGAGATTGGTTAGAAAACCTGCAACCAAAGGTGTTTCTTAAGTGTTTTGGAGGACAAAATCAATCCTAAAGTCATTCTGGAACTTTGCAAGTCAAGATGCAAGTCTTTCAGATCTTGGCAGGAAAGCGAGTAAGCCAATTTTCCAATTTTCTGCTGTAAGACACGGACATGATATCAATTTCACCCACATGTCATGCCGCATACTTTGCTAGATGTTTGCAAATCAGGACATTAAACTTTTTCTTTCAAGTGTTTTCTCATCACTAAGTAATTGTTACGCTAATAATTTCATATTCAGGTCTCCAAGAACTGTTGAATGTTGCCTTTTCTGTTTTTTCTATTTTTCCGGGATTTTAGTGGATAGAAATATGAGTCTTTTGACTTTTGCTTATTTAGCAAGTCTCCAGTTAAGTCAAGTCTCACAGTAGTTCTTATTTTTGAGTCTGAGTCGAGTCATAAGTTTTACAACTCTGTTGAAATTGGTTTCAATATTCTCTCCTAACTGCTGATAACAAAGATTGCAAGGCTGTTGGTCTCGCTCCACACTGAGCTGTCCTTATGTGTTATGTGAGCGTCTGTGTATGTAGCAGTGGCTATCTAGTCTATATGCCAAATACAAACCCTACATGAACCCACAGCACGAATCTCGCTGTCTGTCACTCTCTCTCTCTCTCTCTCTCTCTCTCTCTCTCTCTCTCTCTCTCTCTCTCTCTCTCTCTCTCTCTCTCTCACACACACACACACACACACACACACACACACATTCATACACACTTCTACACATCCTCACAGCCACTGCAATAAATAAGGCCATCCTGTCCTGGGTCAGGCTTCAGTCTAAACACAAGTGCCCTGGTTTATGTTCCCGACGTCACACCCCTTTATTTTTTAATCACACACACACAAACGCAAACCACCTGCCACTTGCCGTGTGTGTGTATGTGTGTCTGTGTGTGAGAGGGAGAGAGAGAGACAGAGAGAGAGGAAGAGCGAGACAGTTTTGGATGATAGAAACAGTCAGTGTCTCTATCCGGGTCATTCACTGTCAGTTGAAGTCTGCAGAGCCCAGAAACTGGGTCAGTTTTCTATGTGTGTGTGTGTGTGTGTGTGTGTGTGTGTGTGTGTGTGTGAGAGTGTGTCAGCATAACGTGCCTAGGTCCAATGCGTTTTTGATTTAATTCTATTAACCAGATAACTGTTTATTGTCTCACATTAGCCCAGAGATGAGTCACCATTGGAGGGATATTTAAAGCTGGTCTTAGTATGAGTGGAGGAGAGCCTTTGTGTGGGCTGAGCTGGGGCATCCTACATGAGGGTCTTACATGTTACAGGCTTTGTATTTGTGGTACTGATGGGGCATACAAAACCAAAAAAAAAAAAAAAGCAGGCATCATAAATATATTAAAGATATGCCAGTGTCTGCAACATATATCTATATATATATATATATAGATATATATGAGAAATGGTTTACATAAGCAAGCCATAAAACATAAGGCTTGTCTTCAGTATGTAGGTAGTCTGTGTCCTGAAACAGTAAGCAATCATTTTGCACTGTATGCAGCTGTGTTAATTCTGACCTTTGATGCTTTTTCTTCCACGATGACTTTAGATGTACTCTGAGTCACCCTGGATGCTTTGGCAAAACACACCAGCATCTCAGCTGCACAGTCAGTCAGTCACAACTCCAATTCAACTCAGCACAGAGAAGGAAACACAGAGAGGTACATCGTGTCCATGTAAAGTGGTCAGCTCAGTGATGACTAAGCCAAGACAATCCCTTGCTGTCAGACACACACACACACACACACACACACACACACACATGCACACACACACACACACACACACACACACACACACACACACACACACACACACTTGGATGCTTGCTCCACCTCTCGCTGTCTCCTCCTTGTCTCTCCGGAGCTGCACAGAAATATGGCTTACCGTAATGCAAGGTGGCAATGACTCATTGTGTGTGTTTGTGTGACGTCTAAGTGCGTGTGTGGCACATCACCCCTCCTCCTCCTCCGTCTCCCTCCCCGTGCGAGGTGTGTTTCGCGAGCATCTGGTTGAGAAGAAGTGTGAGGGAGGAGTGTGTCCCGCTTTTCCAAAATCTCTGAGCCGCTCGTTGAACACAGAACATCTGGATCAGGGAGGAACATGAGTGTGTGTGAAAGAGAGGGAAAGTGCCAAAGATATCAATCAGACTCACATCTGGCAAGCACGAAGCACAGCTGGACACACATGAGTTCATGCAGTCTTAACATAGATTATGTGGAGGTAATAGAGCGGTGACGCACACACACTTAAGAATACAAAATGACATTTATATTAACTTTGTAACACTTTATATAAAATGCTAATATACTGATTTTACCAATATTAAAAAAACACACAAACCCTCATTGTTAATAACAATTGTTCCAACCTACTAACGGTTAAAATACCAACTTAATAAGCTGGAGCAAAAAAATTTCCCCCCGCATTTTATTAGTCTGTATGCGTAGGCGAACTCTTCTTGCTAAATTCACCCCTGCTAAACCCATTTCCTCACATTCACATCACCAGAGCTGCAGACATTTAGCTCCAGGCCCATTTTTGCATCCGTCGCTGCACCTTTTGGACAAGAACAGCACAAAGAGGAGATGTGGAGTATAAACACCAGCGAAGAAGAAGCATAGGGAGGAACAGGAGAAGGAAGCTGTGATGAAGGGAGGTCAGCTTGGGTGAACTAACTTGAAAGTCTACGACATAACTTCACATGATCGTAAGTCGTCTCTCCTGCCATCTCCTCGGCAACAATATGTTCCAGATGGCTGCTAACTCAAACACTGGATGGGGAGCAACTATGTGTTTTTTGGCATCAGGCCTCTTGTTTGTGTAGTCTGTGCTGAAGTGCTGAAGAGTTTTGCGTGGGTTTATGACGAGAGCGGGATTTCGTTTGTGCCATTGATTTATAGCTTTATTTTGATGTTTTCCATCCCCGCCTGCCTGCCTGCCCACCCCCTCTGTCTGTCCCTTGTCTTTTTTTTTTTCATCGTGCAGATGGTTCTTGTTGTGCAGGGTGAGGTCACAGCTATGCAAGGCCTTGACATGTTGCATGCTGGGTAATGTCTCCACCCTAATGTGTCTCCATTGAAGACTGTTTACTACCAGATTTTTGTTGATTTCACACTGTGCTGCTCAGCAAGAGAAGGACTTGACTTGTTTTTACTACAGTATGGCTTAGTCATATTCTTATGTCTTGCCGCCATGATACTGATATGGACTTTGTGTCATCTGTCTGTGTAAATGAAAGAAACGTCTTCAACAGGTGTCCTCCATGTTGACATTACAGGGAGAAAATTCGCTCTCTGGTGGAGTTCGATGAGAAGTTTGACACCACTTTCATATCATCCTAAAGCTACAGCCAGTGACAGGTTAGCTTAGCTTAGCATAAGGCCTGGAAACAGGGCAAACAGCCAGCTCTGTACAAAAACATTAAGACATTTTAAATGTGTAGAAGTATATCAAGAACAGTTTGACATTTTCTGGGAAATTTCATCTAACTCTCTGGCAAGAAAGCGAGTAAGCCAATTTTCCAGTTTTTTGCTTTAAGACACAGACATGATATCATTTCCACCCTCATGTCATGCCACATACTTCGCTGGATGTTTGTAAATCAGAACATTGCTTTGCTTACCCTCTTGAAGCTAAGTTTCCTTGTATTGTTGCTTTGTCTGTCTTTTTCTGCTATCGTCCTTCTAGCCAGCTGGCTTGTTAAACCTTGTGTCAAACCACTTGTCCCCCTTGTATTTCAATTTTATTAAAACATGATGTCTGATGGATGTTGAACACAATAATTGGGCGCATCACATTGCTAATTTTCCCACCTCATTTCTTTACATATTTCAGATTCTTTGCAAACTTTCAATCTTTTTAAGCTTTGCTTTGAGCGTTCAAAATATACGAGTTGCTGGTAGTTCCTGGCAGACTTACTGACTACATCAGTATTACTGGTAACTTTTTAATAGAAACAGACATTCTGGAAATGCAATCTTACAGTGAAAGGACATAATAAATTTGTCATGACATTTCTTGAGCAGCCAAAATATTTGTGATGCTAGATTTAATCTGAAACATTTAAGAGCTCGACCTCTCATCACTTAACAATAGAAAATGTGTTCCATGGTATCTTCTTAATTATACATTTGATCACAAATGATACGAGCAGGATAAATAGAAAAGAGGTAATTTGATTTTGTTAATAAAGAAGTTTGTTGATCTGTCTTTTAGTCTCTCATCTTTCTGATATTTTTGCTGTCACACCACCAAACCCCCATACATTTCCATTTTGTTACCGCTGTATGATCGGCAGGATAATTGTATGTTACAGCACTCATTTTCTCATTTTCTCACTTCATTTCTTCATTCCTGCACTTCTTCCAGTCGTTTTTGACATGTCCCGGTACCTTTGGTCCAAATGACTTCATTTCTTGGCATCAGATGACAGTCCTATTCACTCAAGCCCCCTCCTCCTCTCCCACTGTCCCAAACCATATGAGGGCAGTTACAGGGCATTCTGTATTCCCTAACCAGTACTTCCTTTCCCCCACCCTGTCCCCCATAACTCCCTCCTCCGCCTCCCTTGTGGGATATTACGCACCAGCCTTTACCCCCCCCACACACACACATTCACACCTGCTCCAGCAGCACTGGTGCCAGCCAGGTGCCCGTCATTTGGCGCTTTGCCCAGAAACGACAGGCACAAGCCTCGACATGTGTGCATCGAGCTGCAGAAGGGCTTGTGTGTGTGTGTGTGTGTGTGTGTGTGTGTGTGTGTGTGTGTGGGCCTGCACTTGGCAGAGGACGCATGCTTCACATGCCAGAAATGGGTAAAGCCACTCGAGCTGCTGCATTTAAATACTCTGCATTACACACACGTTTGAGCGTGTGTGTGAGACGGACGAAGACGTCTGCTTGCAGAGGTTTCCGGCACACCAGTCTTTGGCGCCCATTTCCAGTTACATAGCAGTGATTATGAGAAGTGATGTGCCTGTGTGTATATATATTTGAGTGTAAACCCTGACCTGCATGTTGCAGAGCAGAGAGAAGATTTCTTCCCTTCAGTGTACAGATCACTGTTTACGTATGGACATTACATATCTTCAGTGTGATATTTGTGTGCTTCCACACCCTGTTATAGCCAGGATGACGATTCATGGGGCAACCAGACGGTAAGAAAATAATACAAGTATGCTCTTTACTCATGAAAGTAGAGAGGGACAAAGATAAGCACGTCTTCTGTCCCTCTGCAGTGACATCATTTCTTTGCCCTTTGCTGTGTCTCTTATCAGACCAGTGGCAGACAAATGCCTCAGAAGTAAAGGACATGTAGAGAAAAGAGTCTGGTTTGGATGGAGTGGACACAAAGTGAGAAAGAGAAACAGTGAAGTCAAATTTAAAACTTGGGAAGCTGGTTAATTCAGTCTTGATAAGGACAAAGGATGCACAGGAGGAGAGATGTGTGTATCTTCTGCCGAGGGGGGATGTGACTGTGGAGGAATGAAAACAGTAATTATCATTTTTAAACAGGTCATGTTTTGATGGCGTCATGTTTCATTATGCTGGGAAATTAGCATCGCTAAACAGGCCAGCGGGCTGAATGGTCTAATTAAGCAGCACAGAGAGGATTGTGTGTGTTCAGAGGAGGATTGGCGGGTATGCACGTGTGTATGTGTGCTGATCAGTATTCGCTCAGCATTCTTGATGTTTCTTGGAGAGATGAAAGCATGCTCTATGCTTTATGTTCATTAGCACTAACGTTCTACCTGTGTGATTTGTACAGCCTGTCTCTGAATGGAGAATCAATGGAGCATCATGGCCGGAAGTGTTTCAGACGCTAATGTACTGACTGCTTTGTTAGGGATGATTACTGCATAATGAGCTTGAGCTAATCAATGAAATCCATCCCTCTTCACTCATAATCCTATATGAAACACAGGACTAGAGCTTCTTATGCAACGCTCTTAAGCAGCATTTCTTGAAAATATAGTTGGACACTGTTGCATTTAATTAGCTTTTAATGAGCCTTACTGTTACATTGAGAGTCAATGAATGCTGTTTGTATTGTGTGTTTCTTTTGTGTGAGTTAACGGGAGTCACAAATTGCGGAGCTAACCTGTGGCCTTCTGGGCTGTGCTGCACAACTAAACCAACATCCCTTTCTGTGTCCACAGTACCAGGGAGCACGTGACCCCGGAGATGAACAAGCTTCGTCAGAGCCTGAGGAGGAAGAAGCCCACTTATGTGCCGGAGGCCAGCAGACCGCATCAGTGGCAGGCTGACGAGGAGGCTGTGCGAAAGGGCAAATGTAACTTCCCTGTTCGGGTGAGTAGCCAAAGCTGGTGCGGCACGGGACTTGAGCAGTATAATGTAGCAGTCATATTTTAATTCTGCCGCAGAGATTTTTTTCCTGTACGATGTCAATATGACTGACATAATCATGATAAACACTATCATTTTGCCTCATTAAGATGTGTCCGTATAAAAAAGGGCACTAGAAATAACATTCTGTTAATAAAAAGGTCTAATGACTGTCTGAAGGTCATGAATGTATGTTAGCCAGTTGCCTCTCAGTTGCAGTGGAGGAGTAACTTGACTCTGTGTATATACTACGTCAGCTAGATAAATCAGAGGGCTACACAAAAGGGCAAATGAAACAGTGCATTTATCACAGCTCATGTCAGTGCATCCTGCATAAGGTTGCTGAACAACAACAGGTGCTCTGGATGCTTATTTATCCAGCACTTTATCCTTGAACATCACAGAAGAGCAAACCCTCTGGACAAAGCCCTCTGAGATGCTCTATTTACACCTCATACATGCAGGTCTGTTATATAACAGCAATGTAGCATCACACCCTTGTAATTTACATCTGGTATAAAATATATATTTTTATTTTTTTTTAAATGTATGTCCAAGATTTGGCTAGAAGCTGTGATGTACGTAAAGGATACATGTACATATCTGTTAATGATTGGTTTATTTTTGTTTTATATAAAGGCGGTTTGGAAAGTTCACTTGCAAGTTAGATGAGAGCATTGATATCACTCTCATGTCTGTCTGTGGAGTTGGAGCCCTGAGGTCATTAGCTTAGCTTAGCATGAAGACTGGAAACAGGAGGGAACTGCTAGCCTGGCTCTGTTTAAAGGTAATCATTATTTAACAAACTGCATGGTTTTTACAGCTGTGAGCAGACCCAGGCTAGCTGCTACATCGTTTTTCAGCCTTTGTGCTAAGCTAAGCTAATTGGCTGCTGGTTGTGGCTGCATATTCAGTGTACACACATGAGAGTGGTATCTTCTTCTTATCTAACTTTCAGCGAGAGAGCAAACGTTTTCTGTTTCCTTCAAAAACAAATTTTAAACAGATTTTAAAAGACTTAGTATGAGATGTCCATCTCATCATGAAAATAGCCTATCATGCAAAAATGGCACCGTTTTGTGTCTTTTGCTGTTTATATAGTCGTGTCAAAAACATTCTTAGAGTGGTGAGACTGAAGAACGTTTGATCCTTATAGAAACCATGTAATAACTAAAGCACAGATGCTTAGCTCTCAGCTGAGTGCCTCATATGCAATAAGAGGCATTATTGATGGCCCAATTTACTGATAACCAGCATCAGTCTGAGTGTGTACCGTATGCCTACCGCTGAGAGCCAAAGTCATTTGTTGAAGAGCTGGAGAGACAATGACAGTAAGAGCTGGAGGACAGAGAGGAGGAATGACATCGAGGTGGAGATACAGATGAAGGAGACCATGGGAAATGACAGGGTGAGGGATGAGGGCACACAGAGGGGATGGAGAGACATTGTGAGATATGAAATGAGAGAGGGAGACCGATATAGAGCTGGATAAGACAGGCGAGAAGAGAGACAGGCTGCAGGTTGGACGGAGAATCCAGAAGCAAAAGACAAATACAGTTCTAATGGAAAATGGTCCTGATGGTAATGCTCCACATAGTTTGCGATGAGATGGGCAATGAAGTGGAGCATTGGAGCTTTACATCGAGGTATGATGGCACTAAAAAGCCTCTCAGCCTCTTTATCGTAGCTTTTCTTCCCTCCATATTCCCCTCTTCATCTTTTTTTCCCCTCACATCTCTGCCTTCTCTCCATTTTCACTTCAAAAGTATTCACGTGTCATGGACTACTAATGCCTCTTCGAGAGCTGCTGAGCTGCACCAGAGGAAAGAAAGCATTGTTTTCTCACTATTTCCCACCCACTAACATCATGTTAGCATATATGAAACTCCTGTTTGTCTGCTGCTAAATTTAAGACAGAAGTCCTGTTATTGTGGATATTACATTTGTAACATTAGCATGAATCAAAATACACCAGACACTAGATATTATGCTAGATGTCTACCCAAGTGCAAAAACTCGTATATATATATATATAAATCTAAATATAACAACATGGTGAATTTTCCATCTCATCAGCTGTCACCAAGTCGCTCACATGAAGCTGATCAGCAAAGCACTGATGACAGAGCCTGGTAAACATTTGCAATATTGATTAAACAGTCAGAAACACACAGTAAGAGTGTGAGCTGTCTTATTAAAATCCAGGGTTCTGACCAGATCGCTAGTTGCTAATGGCTAATCATGCCCTCTGAGCTGAAAGGGAGGTTTCTCTCTCTGGATACTGATCATTTTCTGCTTTTGCGATTGGTGCAGCTTATGACACAGCAACAGCTTGTCAAGTCAATCTTGGAAAACTGACTGTTTTCTGGGTGCTCAAAACAGGCAACTTTTCTATCATTAAAAAAAACAAAATGTCATTCATAAATCTGCTCCACTTATTGTTTACAACAGATATTTCAGCTCAGGGGCCAACCTCCCCTCAACTCAGAGCTCTCCCTAAAACTCTAAAAGCTTGTCTTCCTCTTTCCACGCCACTTGGCTTCTGACTAGAGCAGAGCTGCTGGGAGCTTTAATTGTGTCCCTTTGGGCTCTCTGTACACCACAGAGCAGAACACTGGAGAGACAACAAAAGGGAATGTGAGGCTGTAAATTATTACAGTCGTCTCTCTCTGTCCTTATTATCTGCAGCAACATGTGGCTGTAAATCTAGTATGGATGCTTATTAACTGCTTGGCTGCCACTTATAGAAATACTGATGGGAAGTGATGAGACTTTGCTTGCTTTTATGTTACTCTGTGCCTTTCTTTTGTTTAGTTCAGCTCAGCCTGCTTGATTGCAGTGAAGGTTACATGAAGAGTGAAACAGAGACAAACATTCAGCATCTGGTTTGTTTCGGCTGCTGATATCTCTGCTTTCTTGTCTGCAGTACCTGGGCTTGGTCGAGGTGGAGGAATCGAGAGGGATGCATGTGTGTGAGGAGGCAGTGAAGAAGCTAAAAGTTGTAAGTATCCCACACACAAACACGGACGCACACTGACGCACACACCTCCCCTGCTGCAGTGCTGGAGCTTCTCTTTGTTCTGTCGAAGCGGTTGCAAATACAAAACCCACGGATGCACACCGGACTGCACTGGAGCTCATTACAGACCCAGCTCTACAGAACTCACGCACCAAAGTATCGACCAAAGGAGTACACACACACACAAATACACACTCAATACTCTGTGCAGAAACATCCCCTGCCTTGTTATTTTCTCCTCTTTACCACTTTCATCTCCTTCTTTGCCCTCCCTGGTGAGTCTCATTCCATATGTCTGTCTGTCTGCTCATCAGTCTTTATATCCGTCTGATCCCACTACGCCCAAGAGAGCAGAAAATGAGATCTGGCCTAACATAAACACAGAAAGGCACACTGAGGCACACACAGTTTGCCCCCCTGGGAAGCTGGATTCGGACTGGGAGCGTGTGAACAGAGTGACACAGACTGGCCAGTGTCAGACAGCCACACACACTCTGCAGTGAAGACAACAGGAGTCTGTGTCACTTTCTTCACATCTGTGAGCTCGATGTAACTGGAATTAAACTCGACTTTCATCTATAGTCAGGTCGCCCAACAGAGAGCAGAGCAGCACATTTTCTATATTCAGCGTACACTCATCCTGAACCTGGTTCCTGTGGTAAGAATGCAACAAAAGGAAGCACTTGTCAGAAAATCTGAGAGTGAACTGAGTCACAGCCGGTTTAATGCGAGCAGGAGAAATGTTTCATGCATTGGCTCTTGTCTCCGTCTATTTTCACCACCATTTCCTTTCATTTGTTTCTCTCTTTTGATTCTCCATGGTGGATCAACTCTGTTTTTTTTTTTTTTCATCTAACTCAGCATCTTTCGTTAGCAGCTCGTTCTTGCCTCTCTGCAGTTTCTCGCACTGAAAACTTTACACCAAAGTTATCATTTTCTTTTGATTCCCCCGCTCCGCCTTTCCATTTAGCTTTCCTCTCCTCCCTTTTCCTTCCATCGCTCACAGTTTCTTCACCTCTATTCTCACTCCCTCTGTCTTCCTCTCAGTGGGATTATGCAAAAATTGAGGCTCCTTGTCGCTTCGCTGTGGGTTTCAAAGCCGTTTCCTGCAGTGCGCCGGCTTTCTGTTTCCCTTACTTACGCACACAAACACACATGAACACACACACACACAGACACACACACACACACACACACACACCTCCACACTCGCATGGAGTCGTTGCTTTTTTAGCACATGTATTTTTAGCCCGGCCCATGCTGAGCTTGTTATTAGCTCTGCCTGGTGCCCTCCTCTGGAGAAATGATTCTCAGTGCCAGCTGGCACAGTTTTTACCTCTGCCCGCCTCTCCACTCGTAACCCACCACTACCTCATCTGCTGTGAGGATGTAACGATGACTTTACATAACCACCAGTAGTAGTAAAGTAGTAGTAACCACCAGTGGCTTTACATGCGAGTAGCTTGTTGATCTCTTGACATGTGCAAATGGCTGACATACATTTACTGTGCAACTTGGTCACTTGGCCCTTAAGTTTTAGATTATTAACTGTGCTTCCACTACTTTTATGTCTTTCCAGAGTGGGAAAAAGACAGTCAAGGCAGTATTGTGGGTTTCAGCAGATGGACTCAGGGTGGTGGATGACAAAACTAAGGTAAGCAAGCACTTTTTTTTTTTCATGTGTGCCACCTCTGCTCCCAAGTTTCGTCCTCCTCTCTGTCTTCCCTTTCTATCCACCTCATCACTCACTGGGCAAGTAGGACAAGGAGGGAAAAACTGTATGTGTCCTCCTGTCATGTACAGTACACAGCACACAGGTCAAAAGAGGACAGAATTGTCTCCTCAAGCTCTCTGATGCTCTTGGCTTATCGTCTATATTTTCACATTCAATTAAGACACACATCCCGTCCTCAGACCCCCAGCTAAAGTGTCAGTCTGTCCCAGTTTGATGATGCCACCTCAAGGCTAACAACAGAAGGATCCACCCTGCATCTAATGTCCTGATGCTCCCAGGCTAGTTGGGCCTCTGTGTGTGTGTGTGTGTGTGTGTGTGTATTGCAGAGCTGACATATGTGACTCATGGTGTCTTGCTGAAGATGCTTAGTGGGGGAGGGAAGATCAAGTAAACACACACACACATGCACTTGAGGGGTGTCTGGTGGCTAGGCAGGCCTCCTACAGAGCGAGTGCAGCTCTATTGAAAGCAGAGCAGAGTAAAGAGCAGCAGAGAATAGAGGAGAGAGCGAGCCCAGTGGAGCAGCCTCTCTCTACCTCTCCTTTATGTTTAGAGGCCACACACATGACCTCACCTCTCCCAATCCCTCAGTCCCACTCCTCCTCTCTCCCCCTCCCGCTAATCTCCCCCCCCTGTTTTTCTTTCAGTGATGTATCTCATCAAACATATTAAAGGATAAGCCTGGTAATAATATATATTTTTCTTATTGTCAGCAAATCCCCAAACCAATATTGAACTGATCCCACTAACAAGTACTATTTGTGCAGCCAAAGCCTGATGTATCTTCTTCCTCTGTGCCATAGAGCTCCATTGGTGTTCAAAAAACAGTAAAAATACATCAATGAGCCGCACTGTTACATGACTGTTCTTTTATTAAGGTGAACATGGGCACTGTAGTTTATTTTGAGTCAATCCCACAAACAACCTCCTGCTGCCTGGAATACTCACCAGCGCACCAAATCTGTGAAATGCACTATGTCTTCCCGTTTGAGTAACTTCTTTTAAAAACTACAGTGCCCTGCTGTTTTAGGAAATTATTTAGCCTTAAAAATGGAACTATATTCAGGAGCTGTTTTGATCAATTTCCCCCTTCAGCTGGAATGAATGGGCTTGATTGCCACAGACAGGGTGGGAAAGTCTCTCACTCATCACTTCAGCCTCCATTTACGAATTAGCAAGGACGCCTAATAACACCCACACAGCCATTATTTAACGGTTTCCCACAGTCGGTGAATGTTTCGTTTATACGTGTGTGTTCAGAAGAGATGCAGTTCTGCATGACCTTCATGATGCAGTTTCAGTTGAGAGGAACAGTAAAGTCTTTTTTCATGCTGAAGGCAGAGAGACTTCTGCATAGATGAGACACTCTGAGTCACATGATGCTGTGCGGGATTCTTCTTTTCAGTGATGTCGGGACATGATCTGAGTCAGCTTTGCCCACATACATACACACACACACCCATACATCCACACACTGTTTTCTTGTATCAAGAACACACCTCACATGAGCACAGACACACACGTTGCTTCGCACCGGCTGATAATGAATGGACTGTTATACTTCTACCTCTTTCTCCTCCTTTCCCCTCCTCTTCCTCTCTCCTCATCCTCCCCTCACTTTGTTTTCGGCGACACTGGAGGAGAGGAAGGAAGTGAGTGGATGAGTGTGTGAACCCTCTTTCTCTTTCTTCCCTTTCTTGTCCCTCTCGCCTCTTGTTTTCCTTCTCTTTCTGTTTTTGGTGAGTCAAAGAGGTGAGCCGGGGGCCCCTTAATGTACACAGAGAAAGAGAAGGGCCCCTTTTAGTTTCCTCTGTAGTGACTATAGACACAGAGGCAGGCTGAATAACCCTTTTATAGAAGGAAGGGCAAGTGGTGGAAACATCTCAGAGATGAAAAGAGGGTTCAGTGTCATTAGTCTGTGTAGTCACTTTCTTTTCTGTCATTGGTGGATATGTAAATAGGGTGGAGTGTGAGGGGTTTCATGGGGTTAACTGAGGTTGAAAGCAGTGTGTCAAGTACTGGATCAGTCGACAAGCTGGTATGCTCAATATTGAAGCTGCATTTCCTGTCCGTCATCACTAAGTGAAGCTGCTGTTAGAAAGACAAAACCATATCGGATGTGATTTGATGTAATCTACCTGCTGGAACAATTCGATTGACTTGATTGCACCGTGTGAGCTGTCAAGTCAGATTCTCTCTGACCTGCCTGTATCTTTGTCTCTCTTTCTCCCTCAGGACCTCATTGTGGACCAGACCATAGAGAAGGTTTCATTCTGCGCTCCTGATCGTAACTATGACAAGGCCTTCTCCTACATCTGCCGAGATGGTACAACCAGACGGTGGATGTGCCACTGCTTCATGGCTCTCAAAGACTCGGTGAGGGGGAGTGAACCTTCCATCTGCTCGTGTGTACAGGCCGGCCTCTGTTCCACCGGCGTCGGGAGCTTAATGCAGCCTCTCATTCATCATTTCTGTCACCTGTTTGTCTATAAATGTGACAAGGCAAATTGGTATCCATTACAGCAGTTACTAGAGGAAGTTGAAACCTTTATGAATTTGATAAAGTTGAACTACAAATAATAGCATAGAAAAATACAGCTCCCATGAAAATGTGGGTTTGTGGGTTTGTCCACAATAATATTCACCAACAGTCTCTTCTAATCTGATTGTTTCATATTCTTAGCTGTAATCTCTGTCTTTGTCTCTGATTCATAATGTTCACCTGCTTGAAGGATTATGGGTAATGGTGTTTGCTACTACGACAGAATTTCTGAATAAACATATTACTGTCATTATCTACACATGTAGAGTGAACCACATGATATAATGTTGAGTAAAGCTCCGTTCAAGGCTGTGGTTTTAGTTATTTAAGTTATTACAAAAGTCAGCAGGATTTTGAATGAGGGTTTAGTGCTTATGGAACAGAACCTGAATGTTACAATTTCACCTCCACTTGCATTTTTTGCAACTTTATTCAAAGTGCCAAATGATATTTACAGTCCTTTAACTTGAATACATCTTATGGTAAAGCATACCTGTTGTCTTGTTGTGTAAAGTCTTGAACATTGTGGGTTTTTTTTTTTTTTTTTAAATAGTGCTGAAATGATGAGCTGTTTTGTATTTTTTGTAGCTGTTGCAGCTAGTGTGATGTCTAACCTCTGCTGTTTCCATTTGGCTGACCTTGGGATGAGGAGGTTGTAATGTAAAGACAACTGCAGTGAAACCAGTGCTGTCATGATGCATTGTGGTTTCAACCCCATGGTGGTTTCATCAGCTTAGACCGTGAGTTGGATTATTAATGTGGACAGAAGAGAGCGCAGCACAGACCTGCGGGATTAGGAGAGGGGATTAGACAGAAGCCTGTGGAGTTATCTGTCCATCTCTGTCTGTCTCTGTTTCCACCACACTCCGCCATATCTATATCTGCTCATTTTAAACTGAACTGTCTCCTCTGTAGCAGTCATGGCTGTCTATAAAAGGGAGAAGGAGTGATAAAAGGCAGGGAGGGCATCAGAAAGGTGGTGGAAAAGTTGGAATTAATTGCAAAAGGCAGCCTGGAATTAGTTGCATTCCTTGCCGTGGTTCGTGGACTCATGTTGACAGCGGAAGAGATTTGAGGTTAATTGCACCCTAATCCGATCTTCGCTGTGATGGCTGTATTTTGTGTGAATGTGTGCGGCCTTGATGTGAAGGTTGACATGAGCGTCAATCACGTATGTTGCCTATCAACATCTAAAAACCTCTACAGAAAAAAAACAGTCAGCACAGCCAACGATGAAGACCACCGATGGTCTGAAACTGATCAATCCAGGTTAAGTGTATGCATGTGACCTTTCAACAGTGTGTTAATATTCACTGTTTTTTCTCCACCAGGGAGAGAGACTGAGCCATGCAGTTGGCTGTGCCTTTGCCGCCTGCCTGGAGAGGAAGCAGCGCAGGGAGAAGGAGTGCGGCGTGACGGCTTCCTTTGACGCCAGTCGCACCTCATTTGTGCGTGAGGGCTCCTTCCGCGCCAACTCTTCCTGCAGCCAGCAGGGCAGCAGCAGTGAGCGAGATGACAAGCTGCCGGACAAGAAGAAGGGTAGGACGATATTTCAAAAAGTGTGCACACATACTCAGATCTATCTTTCAAGTGCTGCTTGTACAGCTGGAACTGTGAGTTGGTCCTTAAAATGTAAAATGCAAGGAGGCACTTAACATTAGGTACAGTAATAGGCCTTGAACAGAAATGACCACGCACCCACTTCCTCTTCCAGACCAACCTTCTGTAATCCCAGCTCTCCCACCTGGCACCGCCTCCCCACCCGAGGGTGCAGCGTCCCCCATGGAGCGGCCAGAGCCCGGCGGGCCTCATGCCATCCCTCGCCGCCACGCTCCCATTGAGCAGCTGGTGCGCCAAGGCTCGTTCCGAGGATTCCCTGCCCTCAGCCAGAAGAACTCTCCCTTCAAGAGGCAGCTGTCACTCCGCCTCAACGACCTGCCATCAACACTGCAACGCAAGACAGACTTCCAAGCCAAGAACCCTGGTGAGTTGAGAAGTTAGACTCACAAAAGCTGATGAAGGGACCTGCTGACCTTCTGACCCTCATAACTTCTGTTTACTAGGAGCTCAGCCTTTTGCTGTTGTGACTTCTTTGCACAAGCAATCATTTAGGTTCAACTGGCATGGTAAATAAACTGGGGTTAGGGACTGTATGGAAATTAATAGGTGGGAGTGAAGGTCAGGAAAGGGGGATCGTTGTGATCTATTTTTTTATTTTAGCATTGGGAGGATTGCTCTTTTGACTGAACTTGATTTTTGTTTCATTTCAGCCATCCCTTGTGAAATGTATGTATATGTATTGAAAGATTACATTTTCCATTTGGCTCCAGTTTGGCCCCCATCTGAAGGGGTCTGAGCGATCATATTACAGAGCAAACCTTCAGCAAAATCCAAGATGCACAGTTTTCATACAGACAAGATGTTATTCTTAACTTTAATCCCATCCCCTTGCCTTCCATTGAAAAGGCCAAGATAGAAAGCAGTGGTGTGAAGTGCTGTTATTATTGCTATCAGTGCCAGCGCTGATGGCTGGGCATGTGTGGCCCTGAAAGCTCTTGGCTTTTTACTAAAGACAATTAATAATAACTGACTTACCCCTTGCAGGTTGACATATATATATACACACACACACACACACACACACACACACACACAGGAACACACACATAGACACACCCACTCTGTGTGGTGCCACAGGATCAGAGTGCTCAGTAGCAAGGCTGATTATAGTCATTAGTAGAGATGAGAGAGTTGACTGGGGGACTCCTCTGACTGGAATACTAAACCACAACATTCAACTCCTGCTCTCTACACTCTGCTTCTCATATTCACTCCTTTCATTCCCATCTCTTATTACCCCATGAGAGTTAGTGTGTATATCCAGGTGAATTTAATGCAATTTGAATCCTACAGTATATGTTCAGTGCACTCGCTCCCTCTGTAACACACACACACACACACACACACACACACACACACACACACACACACGTACTAAACAGTAGCAGCCAATTCCACTGCCTCCCTGCTCCTTTGTGACTCCCTGAACAATGTGTGTATTGATTTGTGCGGTCAATCAGCTGTCCTGGTTAGCCCTCTGCAAGCCCTGAAACCTGCTCTGAGAGAAACACATGTGCACATACGTTATAGACACACATGGGAAGTGCTTAGAGTGCGGGACATTAGCAAGAGTAGGGAAAGAGAAGGACGGCAGAACAAAGCACAGAGAAATCTTTAATGGGACCTTACACATGCCTCCAGCGCCCTCTGTACCCTCCAACTAATTCAAGGCCTGTAGCCACACAGTGCACTCAGCTGAGAGAGACATACTGTACATACATTAAGTCACAGCACAGATGCTTGATGTTAAACCCACAGTGACCCCGTCTGTGTGTATTCATTTCTTTACTTTCATCCCGCTCCTCTATACAGTCATTCCTCCGCATGTGTGACTTATTAACACAAGATCAAAAATATCATCAAACTCCTCTTCTGTCAAGTGTTGTGGACAGCTCTGCATGCTGGATGGGGGCAGCAAAAACAGGAAGGATGAGGGAGTGGAGGAGAGCAGGAGGGAATAGAGGAAGAAACAAAATTCCTCTGTATCTGAGGCCTTCGTTGTGAAGGGAGAGACCGGGGGACAAGGAACAGGGAATTAGATATGATATCTATTTATATCTGTGGTCTGAGCAGGAGAGGTTTAAAGCTGTAGTCCAAACCAAAGTCAGGCGGGAACATTATGCCGCCTAATCCCTCACTGGTCGGATCAGTTACAGTTGGTTTAAAAACATGGATAAGCTAAGCTAAATTCACCTCTGAATGAGTCGTCCCTGTGCACAAGATACACATGGCAAGGACGAAATCGGCTGGAATGTCCATAGAGTATAAAGCTACACGGTGTAGGTTAGCTCACACAGTGCGGCTTGGCCTGTAAACATTGTAATTATGAACCTTCTAATGTTTAATAAATCGGCCCTGATTAGCACAATGCCGTGTTTGTCTTGAGAATCTTGTTTATGTGAAGCTTTTTAGGTCAATAGTGGCAGCATCAAAGTCTGCATTGCTCCACTTTCTATGCTTTTGATGATAATTGGGCCTGTTATACAAATGAATAAAAAAATTTTCTCCCTCTTTTTGTTTGTTTGTTTGTCCCTCTACTCAATCCTATTCTTCTCCTATTCCACCTCCTCTTATCCTCCTTGCTGCCATTGTCTTTCTCTCTTTTCCCTCCTCGCCTCCCCTCTGTGTTTCCCATTCTTGCTAGTACCAGAGATGGATATGGGGCTGCCAGGTGAGGGAGACAGTAGTATTAATGCCCTTTGTTGCCAGATCAACACCTCCTTTACCAAGCCATCGGATGAGCTTTTCTCCAACCCCTCTTTGTCTACAAATGGCCCTCCAACCTGCACTGTGCCCCCTGCCCTGCCTCCACCACCTGCACCAATACAGGGTAAGCATCAGATCAATAGTAATACTGACACTCAGACCTGAGCCTCTGTGATGAGGAAATTATTAAACTGACTCTAAATCTTTAACTTTATCCCTGCAGCCACTTCATCCTGGGTGCAGCCGGAGCCTCCACTCCACTCTCCTCCTCCAGTTTCTGCGGCGATGCAGATGCAGATGCAGATGCAGATGCAGATGGGACACAGGCGCACGCCCTCCGAGGCTGAGAGATGGCTGGAGGAAGTCTCCAAGGCTGTCAAGGCACAACAGACCCCACCTCCAGGACCCACCATACCCACCATCCCTGGACCACCTTCCATGTCGAGTCAGCAGATGTCCACTCAGGCAGCCATATCAGTCGCCCCAGTGTCCACTGTCCCTATGCCCCTTGGCACCATTTCAAAGCCTCTCATCTCGGGCCCTTGTGCTCTCTCAAGTCAGGCCCCGATGCCCCTCCCACCCATGTCAATATCATCAGTTCCTCTAATACCAGGCCCTCCGGTGTCAGGCCCGCCCATGTCTCTACCCTCTATGTCTATTCCAACGATGTCCGGTCCGAGCATGTCTGGGGCCCCCATGATCCAGCCTTCCCTTCCTGGGCCTCCAGGCTCCCTTCCAAGCTCCATGCAGCCCTTCCCCTTGGCTTTCGATGCCACTCCAGCCCCTGTTGGAATGTTTGCCAGCCAGCCTGTCCAACCGGCATTTGTGCCCATGCAGACCTACATGCCAGGCCTGGCCAGCAGTATGACGTATCCCAATGCCAGTGTGCCTGTGGTGGGCATCACACCATCACAAATGGTGGCTAATGTCTTCTGCACCGCCACAGGTTCATCTGGTCCAGGTGGGGCCATGGGCTCGGCCGGAGGAGCACCCAAAGTGGGAGCACTTGGAACAGTCGGGCCGCACCTTTCTCACCCAGGAGCACCTGGTGCAATCGGGCACACTGGAGGGTTTTCCACACCGCCATTCTCTTCCACTCCTCCACTATCGACAGCCATTAATGGCCTCCCACCACACAGCAGCATAATGATGGACCTCCAGAATGGGACCAACAGTGGTGGCAATGGTGGCAGCAGTAGCAGCTGGCCACCAGAGGGCAGCCAGCTTACAGCTCCAGCAGCCAGCGATAGCCAAGACGATGATCGTTTTGAGGCCAAGTGGGCGGCACTGGAGGCCAAACCAGCTCCCCAGCAGCCCGCGAATAAGGCACCAGCTGCAGCAGCCAACCCATTTTCCAACAATCTTCAAAAGACTTTTGAGATTGAGCTTTAAGCCAGAGATGGCCTCCCCAAAGCTGTAGCTCTGGTCCTGGAGTTAAAGCCTGAGAAAGTCGGACACTAATTCCAGCATCTCTGCTTCGAACAGGATAATGGTCCTTAAAGTTAGCCTAGCATCTGACCTGTGGCAGCCTCGCAACGTGCTAAAAGCTCTCGGAGGAGTTAGTGTTATGATGATCTTAATTGCTTTCTTTACACTCCAACAAGAACTTGGGAGGAAGTTGGCAGATTGCTGGGCTGCCATTGGAGGATCAGATCTCGCGCTCACTAGACTTGATGGACTGAATCCTTCCACTCCACCTGCTATCCACTTCCCTGCTTTCACTTCACCAGTCTGGCTTTACTTTACCTGCTGCAAGTCCCTGGATGTACTGCATGTGCCCCTCTGAGGACATTGTGGGGGACACTGCTCAGTGGTTTCTTTCTTTGAAAGGGGACTCCACTCAGTTGCATTCCAAACCCATGAGATATTTTCTTTTTCTGGTGGAGATCTTGGTGGAGAATTTAGCGGATATGGCTGCATTACAAGACATGCTGAGAAGCAGAGAAGTGATCTGTTGACTTATGATCAGACTGAGGCTGATCTTGGCTAAGCACAGCAAAAGTTTGGATACCTGAAAGGACTAGCCAATGATGTAAGACCTGACCCTACCAATTCAAAAGGACTTACTGACTAATAGTAGAGATTTATGGCCAAAATTATTTTATTTATTGTATTTCATTTTTTTATTTTAACAAGTTATATATACTTAAAAATCAAATTTTTATAGCAGTGTTTCAGGAGCGTTTTTCATCCCCTATATTTATTTTTGTTGAACTGTAAAGAGGAGGGAAACTACAGGTAGACAGGTAACAGATGTGGCTGGGCAGCAGTAGAGGGAGACCGAGTCTTGTAACAGGAACCAAATAGAAAGGGCTGACAGTACAGCGGTGTGTAGTGCAACATGTGAGACAGTAAGTGTATATAGTGGCATGTTTCTTCCGTTAGCCCTCACGTATATACACTCCATTGCTAGTGAAGCCAGTTCAGTCAGTATGGCTTCACTTTGGCTCTGTAGCCCATTTCTGTTGCTAAAACCTCCCATCAAGGGTTACTGGGACATGAAATATCGCTTCAGGATATCGAGCACACAGACACTCTGGACAATACAGCACAATAATCCTTTGGACTCCATGTTCTCCAGACAAATCCAAGGAATTTCAACAACTCAGTGGAAAAAAAAACACTCTACAACACTGTGCAACTGCTTGAAAAAAATGATGCACTACATTCCAACATTCATAAATGCGTCAATGTCTCGAAACACAGGGTATCTTCTCACCACGTACAGTATGATTGTGTGTTCTCCTCTATGTACTACTGTATCAGTTGCAGTTGTGCTGCACTCATTACAGATTTGGGGTTGATGATTAGAGGTGACAAGAGAAGAGGAACATGAGTAGACATAGACTGAAGTGTAGAAAATAAATGAAGGGAGAGAAATAGAGGATTTATTTCTGATGCAGAATTATTAAGGACATTTGATTGATGCATTAAGAGGAAGAGAAGATATAGAACAGTGGTAGAATAGATTGCTAGAGGAAAGAAGGAAGGATAACCTGTATGTGAAAGACTGAAGGAGAGCATGGAGTAATACCTTTGAAAAAATGAGATGGAGGAAGTCTGAAGAGAGGAAAATTAGATGAGATATGAAAAAAGAGTTAAGAGTGAGAGACAGGAGTGTGTGAAAGTATTGAGAACAAAGACACGTTCATCACGTAGCCCACATCCTTGTTATTGCATCTTTTTGTCTCAATGCCAAGCCACATCCAATTCAGCGTCATGTTCCTCAACTCCTAAAACTTCACCAACAACACATTTGATCATATTTTTAAAAATGTTGCTTATTTTATAATTACAGTCTCATTAGCAATTTCTTTTCCTTTTCTTTCCGTCTTCTTCTTCTTTTTTTTTTTTTTTTTTTACAAGTATGTGCAACTCCCCTCTGTAGTTAAATCTCCAAAAATGTCAACAAAGCTTTGTTTTGACTCACAGCTTCTGGCATGATTCATAATAAAAGTTCAGGTCTGTTTGAGATGAACCATTGCAAAGTAGAGATGTTCTTTATAGAAGGGCTTTTTCTTGTGACGTGTGATGAACAGGTGGTGTCTGTGTGTTCTATAAAAACTGTAATCTGGCCAGAGATGCTGCTGTTATGTTCCTTGGCAATTGAATTGTGTGGATATGGACGGCCACTGATTAGGTTTCCTGCTCATTAACTTTCCACAGTTTAATTAGCTTATTGGGTCTCTTCCTGTGGCAGCGATCCCGTCTGATAGGCTGCCTTCTCAGAGAACTTAAATTTATGTGCCACAGGCCTATACCATCTCGGGTCCGCCCATTGTTTTCATCTCTGTTTTCGGACAAATCAATATTTCTTCCCCAGCAAAAATATTCCAGTTGCCCTCTCTGCCCTTCTGGTTCTGTAAGAGAAGACTGATCCACTCATGAAATCAATGCTTTTATTTCATAAAAAATATATTTTAGCCCTTGACTCTTGTTTGCACGCCCTCCAAATTATAAATGTAGGTTAATTGTGTTCCGCGTTAAAGCAAACTAAATGACCTCATAAACTTGATTGTAAAACCATAGTTTAGTGATGGTAACAAAGCAAACCAGTGGAATTTATTTTTAATCTTTATTTACAGAATTTTTGTATTTAAACCTACATATTTGTATTGTAATTACATTGTACAAAAGATAAATAAAGTAATATAATATTACTTCTGCTCATGTTTTGTGGCTTTTCATGAACTACTTCTTTTTCTCTTTTCCATCATTCCCTTTATGACCTTTTGATTCTTTCATTTTGTGTCTCCATCCTCTACGCTCACCTTCATTTTCTTTTCATTTCTGCCTCCTAGGATTTCAACTGCTGTCTCTTGTTATTGATCTGACCCTTCTTGCTTTTCACCTGTGTTTTCATGTTTCCATCCAGTTGAGTGAATGCAGGTCAAAAGTTTAAAACTGTGAAGCATTTCCATCACCGGGATTGAAGCAGGTTAAACAGCTTCCTGAATGTCTTTAAAACACGGAGGAGGCCCATAAAAGCCTTTAAAGTGACAGAGTTGTGAAGTGGGAGAAGCTATTTGTGGTGCCCCTGCTTCTGGAAGCCCCATTGTTTTACCCACAGGCATTGTAAGTGACTCCATAAAATCTTTGTGGCTAAGTGTGACTCCAAAGGTACATTATGGCAAGAAACATCCAATCACAGAGCTTCAAATTCTGTAATGTACCAACCTACCAACAGCAGGTGGAAACTAAACCTAAAAACACAACCTGCATCTTAAAGCAATTCATTTAAATTCTGAGGAAAAACACTTGCAGTGTTACACCATCTGTTATTGTGTCTATGGTAGGACCCCCTAACCCTAACCTTTCATTCAGGTCACAGAATCTGACAGGTCACAGAATATGTTGTATCACCAGAACCAGGGACTCCTCTTGCTTCACTACTCTATAGTTTGGGAGATTTGCTCACTTTTCATATTTAACAGACAGATATGAAAGTGGACAGTGACAAAGCAAATGTCCAAAAACTATTCCTTTCAAGTTATTATTGCTGTTTAATATCGCTCACAATGTGGTCATTCACTCACATCCAAAGACAAAAACAAAGAACTGTGGTGACAGTTTGAAACAGTTGACACTTCATAACCGTCTGATACTTATTCCCTTGTCACTCTCCTGTCAGAGCAGTCCCCCCGACCTCACAGCTCCTGGACGTAACTGCTGTCTAACCAGCACTATCCTCCAGTCGCTCGAGCTGAGCGGTGGTGGTGCTGCAGCTCAGGTCACTAATGGAACGAGACAAGGCCTCTTTTCTTCTTAAGGGCCGTGAGAAACAGGGCGGATAGACGCACACACACACTGAGCTCTTGAGTGGTGGTTGCAGTAACTCTCACCCGGCCATTGTCCTCTGATCTGAGGACAGAGTCAGTGAGCGTGTGTTGCCGAGGAGTCAAAAAAGGAAGATCAGCAGAGCTCCGTAACTGTACTAAAACTCCAGTGGACAGAACGTTTTCTTTCCAGTGATCCTGGATGCATGTTTCAGCATCGCCTTTGGTACATGTCACTATTCATTCATTGTGCATCATGCTGCTCTTATGAAAGTTAAATCAAAGTCTGTACAAGAGGATTTCATGTTTTGCATGTTCTTTGATCAGGTATGTCTTTGTTTCGTTATAATCACAGTTTTTCTGGTGCTTTGGCGCAATTGTTGACTGAAAATCGCTGTTCTCTAAACACTGTGAGCATTTCTCCAGTAATCTGTACAACTCAGATGTATTCCTGGGCATGCTCATCCCCCACATGCCATTTTATAGATTTTTCAGTTGCTAATTCACATGTTTCTGTACCAAGTTCACTTTTTTAAAACTCATCACACAGTCAGCACAACAGAGGTCGATGTGGACTAAACTGTGGATCACGGTTCATTCAAAATGTGTCCAAGATGTCCCTCTTGGATGCAATGAAAGCTGAATGTCTGGACCTATCTTTAGAAGATTACCAGGGATGGATCGGACAACAAAAGGATTCTTCCCAGGGGTACTAGAGGAGAAAACTTAAAGTCTGTGACATGTACCACTTAACTGTGACAAATTGGAACTCATCATAATTGGCCCCAAATCCCACACAAAGTCCCCCCACCTCTCCATCACCATCAAAAACACCCTGTCTCCCTCCCCTCACATCTGCAACCTCAGCGTGATATTCGACACAGACTTCACATTTGAACGCCACATCAATCACATAACCAAAACTGCATTCTTCCACCTCCGCAACATTGCCCGTCTCCGCCCATCTCTCTCTTTTTCAGCCGCTGAAACCCTCATTCACGCCTTTGTCACTTCCCGCCGAGACTACTGTAACAACATTCTTTTCGGTTCCACCTCCAAAGCTCTCAATAAACTCCAGTACATCCAAAATTCTGCTGCCCGACTCCTCACTCAAACCGGTTCTCATGACCACATCACTCCCGTCCTCCAGAACCTCCACTGGCTCCCCATCCCTCACCGCATTCAAAATAAACTGCTCCTCCTCACCTTCAAATCCCTTCACAGCCTCGCCCCCTCCTACCTCACTGATCTGCTCCACCCATGCAATCCCCCCGTCACCTCCGCTCAGCAGATGCCAACCTCCTTTCTACCCCTCTCAGGACCAAGCACCAGAGCTGAGGGGGACAGACCCTTCTCAGTTGCTGGCCCCACACTCTGGAACTCACACCCCAAATCCCTCCTTGACTGTGCTGACCTCATCACATTCAAATCACTCCTCAAGACCCACCTCTTTAGATCAGCTTTTAATGTTTGAATTGTTTGGATGTTTTTGTTCTTTTTGTTTTTGTCTTGTTTCTTCTTCTCTGCTTTGCTTTTATTGATTGTCTTTTAATTATCCTGTATGGTCTTATTGTTTTTATCTGACCCTTCTCCTGTAAAGCATCTTTGAGCATTGTTAAAGCGCTCTACAAATAAAATGTATTATTATTATTATTATTATTATTATTATTATTATTATTATTATTGTTATTATTATTATTATTATTATTATTATTATTATTAGTAGTAGTAGTAGTAGTAGTAGTAGTAGTATTACTATTGCTACGAAGTAGCTAAGTACTAAGGTAGAACAATCCAGGCAAGTGACCATGTTTTTGTTGTAATGGAAACTTAGTTTATGATAAATAAATAAATGAAAGATCATTTTGCAAAGACAATAGTGATACATATTGTAATGTGTGTGAAGCATTTTGAAGAGATGAACTCAGTCTACAGAAATGTGAGTGTGCAGTTGTAAAAAAAGGGTTAAAGCAGGGCCTTTCAGGCATCAGTGTTTCAGAGGTTTCAGCAATCTGCTATTGTCGTAGAAAGAACTGATTACAAATTCATCTTCACAGTAAATTCAATTATGTTCATCCTCAAACTTCAGATGTCAAATTTAGTTTACAGGGGCAACTCCTTGACTATCATTTCTCAAACACATTTATACCTGCAGGGGGCAAACCGGGTCTCATGTAGGTGCCACGGTTACTGGACATGGAGCAGGAGACATCATAGAGGGTTCTTAGAGAGAAGTGTCCCTGTTCTGACATGAGCCATGATACAGGGACATGCTTGTTATTTTGATGGCAGTGATGAACTTGATGAAGTTATTCACTGTGAACACACACAAGCACGAACTCAAACCAAACACCTTGCTATATGCAACCCTGAACAGCCACTGTGTCTCCACCCACCGTACATGTGCGCTGTGCATTGCATTGTACACTAAAGTTGGCTGCAGCAGCCCACATTGGAGATGGAGATGCTTGGTTGCCATGGCTACACACTGAAAGACTAATTTGTAACAGCTGAAAAGTGCTGTAGATGGCAAAAAGTGACTTCTGTATGCAAAAATTAAAGTGCCAAGAGAAATTATAGTAGCTGAAAATCCAATATCATCCTAATGGATTCTCAAGGTAGGTAGGACAAGTGTGTGTGTGTGTGTGTGTGTGTGTGTGCATGTGTGCGTTGGAGGGCATCCCCTGTTCTTTATTTGACTTTTAAAGGCCTATGCACATACAATAGCCGGGACACGCAGTGTGTGTGTATTATGATCATCCAGAACAAGTTCCTTCAAGCTAATCATACACAAGGGTGTGTGTGATTTTTGTGTGACGTGACTCATTGCAGCTAATACTAGCAGACAGGCAGGGATCTTTGAGCGTGTGGATGGAAAACATTACTGTGGGCTATGTTGTTTCACTTCCAATTAGTGCTCCTTCTCTCTTTCTCTTCACTGCCTTTAATGGATGTCTGAAAAATGAAGGTTGTTGCCACCTCCAACTTTTTACATCACTGTGCGTATGTACGTGTGTATGTGATTAAATAGAGATGGACAGGAAGGATGTGCCTTAGTGCATGATCTATGTGATGTATGATGTATGCGTCTCTCTGTGTGATGCCAAAGCCTGACAGCAGGATGAGCATGGACTTAGTGATAGGGTTTGTGTAATGGACCATGCCTAGATTGTCAGATCAGCAATGGATAATGCATCCATGCTACACACACACATATACACACTCATTTATCCTTCTTATCACTACTTCATTACCAGAAGGTACAAAAACACACTGCATCATGTATATGCTTATATATATGATATACACATAACAGAAATTCTTTCAAGACTTTTTGTACTCCTGCACTCTCTCTCTTTCCCCGACACACACACACATGTATACACAAACTGGTCTATTGCTGCTAATTGCAATGGATATAGTGTTGGCAATGTGACCTTGCAGGTCTTGAAGCTAGGAGGGAGCAATTACATTGATTAATTGCATGTGTTTGCTATTGATTCGTGCAGTAGCTTGCTTATTATTTAGTACACAGCTGGCTCCAGCATCATGACAGGAGCAGTAATGTAAATGTTGAGGCTGTGGCTTGAAAGAAGCGAAGCAGTGATCCATTTTAATGCTTGTTTCTGAGCAAACAGGCCATGACAAGCTTCCATGGAGGGGTTACCCTGCGTGCATGCAGTGTGTGTGTAGAAATGTGCAAACATCAAGAAATACTGACTTTGGCCCTCAGGGTTTGAAGGAACCTCAAATGTCATGGCAAGGGCAGCTGCATACACACACTCTCATATATTAGGTTTTCATCACTTTTGGGGACATTACATAGACTTACATTCATTTCCAGGAGACTTACCCTAACCTTAACTTAACCTCAACTTAAAGTCTTCACCCTAAAATTTTGTGATTTACATTATGAGGACCTGCATTTTGCCCCCACAGTGTGACTGTGTAAACAGATTTATGTCCCCACAACATGAGTAATACATGGGGCACACACACACACACACACACACAGAGAGAGAGAGAGAGAATCCTAATAATTGTGCCTTTCTCTGGCATTTCTGACAGGCAAAACTGTGGCACCACTACAGTTTCTTATGGCACTATAGGCCCATTGCTAAATGATGACTCCCAGCAGAGTTATGGGCAGAAATGATGTGATGGGCCCATCAGATGTTAAGATTAAGATTAAGATTAAGATTTATGATTAGATAACAGATGGTTGATACAGATTTGGTGTGGTTAAGGACGGAGAGAGAACAGAGGCGAGACTTCCATCTTTGCCCAGAGCTATAGTCCCCACACACACACACACACACACACACACACACACACACACAGTGTCAGCTTCTACCACCCCCTGCCAGCAGCTGTCACTCATCAGCGCTGGGTGCCAGAGAGGACCAGAGCCAGTCTGGTCTCACTCACCCATTGTTTGCTTTACTCAACTCATCCAAGCAGTGATGTAAATCCTCTGCTTACTACACCACAGGAACAGAGGGGGCTTTCCTGTATGCTGCGTTAGACCTAATAAGCCTGAAAGGGATGGAAATGACAAGTCCTCAAATTTAAGTCATCAGAGTGCTTAATCACAGGCTCAGTCACTTGCTTACTCAATGTTTGGCATCACATGGATGAGAGATTATCAATAATATGAGTAAATTCTCTAATATTTACGTTTTTCTTTCTCTATTGTCATGCTTCAGTGAGTCGGGCTGTGATTATGTTGTATTAATACAACAATTTATGCTTATGTAATCATATAAAGCCCCTCTCAGTATGTGATGGTGAGGATGCCTTATGACTTGTGACATCATCGCTGCCAACAACATGTACACCTCTGCTGCCTTTACATGTGACTCATGGGCTAAGTCACTGTGGATTACACCAGTGTATACATTCCTCTGCACCATCTTTGTAATATCAGCTCTGGTCATGAAGAGCAGTTTGAGCACATTAAAACATGAATAAGTTGGTGGCAGAGAAGATGGTAATTTCTGACTTCCAAATAGGACAGCTTTATAGTAAAATCCCCTGCTGGGACTCACCCAGGACAGTTAGCAGTGGGTGGTCTCATGTAAAATTTACTTTGCTGCAGCTACAATATTTCTGCTCATCTGGCGCCCCCCTGTGTGGAGACAAGGCATCACAACATGGACACATGTAATCTCCGTTACCATGTCTAAACTCCTATAAATTCTAACTATGCTGCATCATCATGCATAATAATCTGGTACACTCAACAGGACTTAAACCAATATGACATAATGGACAACTGTTTATACAATACTGGACATCTACGGGTAAAGAGACACAAACAGGACAAAGTCAGAATGGGCTTGCAAGTTCATTAGTTACAACATTATAAAAATGTTGTAAAAATAAGATAAGAATCTGAAAAAATCACAATATGCACATCCTCTTTGTGAGCCTTACATAAACTAACACATATCATCATATATCAGCAAATCATTTGATGTTCCAACTCCAACTTCCACATTATTTTTATGACTTATTCATCCGTCCAATTACAGAATTTTTGTTGGGTGAGCAGCAAAAAGGGACAACTACTATCATTTCATTATGCAACCCTGTGTTGTAGAATGATAAATAACACAACCTTGTACCTTGTAATGTTCCCCCAAGAAATGAAGCTGCTCTCTCCTCTGATGGCCCTGTGCAACACTCTCCCTCTGGCAGTAAGAACAGCAAACACCCACAGTAATCCTTGGTATTTCTATGTTATGCTATGTTTTAAATCTGGCCCATAATTTTGAGAATCATGCCTTCTTACCTCTTTAGATTTTATAATTGTTATTATAATTTTATAACGGTCAACATTTTTGTTGTTTTTAATCTTGTTCTGTGAAGCGCTTTGGCCTGCATCCATGTATGAAAGGTGCCATACAAATACAGTTACTATTAGCATTGATTTAATGCATCTTAATGCTGAAATGTATTTTATGCAAGTTATTACTGTATTGACATGTATATTCCAGTGAATAATGTCCAGTGAGAAACATGCTGTCTTCAGGAGAGGAGTAGAGAGGACTGAGCTTCATCACATGGTGCAACGACAATCAGCTGAAGATCAATATCAGCAGAACCAATGAGCTTGTGGTGGACTGCAATGCTTCAAATATGGATGTTGATGCAGAGAAGCTGCATATTGTAAAATGTGGATGCTTCACACACACCTTCAACCCGGCAGCACAGAAGATCTGCTCAGTATCTGACCAAATGTGAAACATGGTCACAATCTCCCCTTCAGCCATGGCTGTCACTGCTGCAGAGGCCAACAAAAACAATCGACAGATAATATGAAACGGTGAATCCAAGATCTGGGTGTATGCGATTTTATTGATTTCTTAAAAAATTGACAAGCGCTCCAAGCACACAGCTCCAGCACATACAATATGCATACATGTATGAATATGTGACTGAATTGAAGAAAAGCTGTGAACATTTCTTATATCTTCTCACTCAGTGGTCACAATGTTACTGAAAGCTGTGACTTCAACATGACAAAACCGTCCTCAGGTTTCTGACAGACAGTGAACACATAACAATAACATCATGTGTGAGTTTCCACCTGTTCCAGTGGGCACACACTCACTTTGTACAGGGGTCTGAACAAACAACTGAAGAAACTGGTGGTTTTGTCTCACTGACTAAATGTGTCTTGTTCAAACTAGTGCTTCATGATGGATTTTTCCACAGTGGTTTGGAGGACCACACACAGTAATAACAGTGCAGACACATGGGGCCATGTAATTTATCTGTAGCAGCACCAGAGTCACTCAGTCAAAACCTCTGCCTGTCCACACCAACGCCAGAACAACCTTTCTACTGAACATCAGTATGTGCGCTCTCTTTCTACAGCTACAGTTTCACACACAAAAACCACTTTTACAGCACAGTAACTTAAAGTGCGGCTGCTCTGCAGTGGCAGACTGGGCCAATAAAAAGGAGAAAATGATCTACGGCTGATCACCTCAAAGCCAAAAACCAATAAAAGGAGGCTATATTTATAGAACAGCATCATTTTATGCTTAATTCAAACTTATGTTACACCCTTTATTTAAAGTTATTTACAGTGATGTGTGCTAGATCATAAAAAAAGAATCTACAGTCTACATACAGATATTCCTGGCCCTCTACTGTCTGCTGCTCAACATGTTCTTACATAGAGTCTGTGAGGGTTTGCATAATTAGTTTGTGAAGGAAATGAGCTCTGCTTCATGGATGTTATTCAGTCATCTATCAGAGCACATCACACACCATGGACTGCAGATAACCTTGAAACTGAGGTTGTAAGAGAGATGTCACCTGATATACTGTAAACAGTAGCCTCAGTGGTGATTGAGCGATTGGCTAGAGGCCAGTGGTATATGTCTTCTAAGGGAGACACAGTACAGAAGACAAGCGTGAGGCAAAGATGCAGTCTGAGCCGCCGCATCACCTAAACTCACTAAAAGGGACTGAGAAATAAAAGGCACAAGGACTGCAGCAAAATCTATCATTGCTGGAGAGTTACTTCACAGACTGCAGATTATGAATTCACAGAGAGGAGATGCTCAAAGGAAAACACTCACAGAACCTCAGCTACACCTACCTTGGCTTGAACATAAGCTCATCTGGGCAGTTTGACACCTAGGGGGCCACACGGAGCCTGACTGTAAAGGCACAGATCTAGAAAATATATGTGTACATCATGGCACCAAGCACATTTTAGAGAAAACTTTTCATTCTCTGATTATATGACCATGAAAGGAATGTCTTTACCGCTCCTGCAAGTGGAAACGAGAGCCATTAAAACTTTACCAATATGAGGCTTTTACATAAAAACAAGAGAATGAGCACAAACGGCATCTTTACCACCCGCAGCCACAAATCTCATAAGAAATGTTCACTTTTATGCCAATAAAGAACTATTTTATGAGTACTGGACAAACAGGAATAAACAAAAACAACTTATTGCAGTGCTGCATAGAATGAGCTAAATAACATCGTGACATTAGTCCGTTTGAATAAAAGTAAAACAGAGGTATTGTTGATTAGGACGCAGAGAAGCAAAAGGTTTCTTACTCTCCTGCTAAAAATGATGATAGTATGTGTCCTGCTGGGTAAGCATCTGCATCTTCAGCCTCACCACCAGATACTGTTTTTGATTATTTAGTAGGTTAATTATTATTTGATTCACATCATGTTCTTCTTCCTCACCGCCACATAGTCTTTGTGTTGTCATTTAATTATATTTGCAACAATGTTTAATACCCACTCAAGCAAATAAAGCATTGAATGGGTATTAAGGAAAGATTAGAGAGAGAGAGAGAGAGAGAGAGAGAGAGAGAGAGAGAGAGAGAGAGAGACTGAATACATTTGTAGAGACACAAGATTTCCTGTTTTCTTTATTTGGACGAGTGATTTCTGAAAGAAAAACATGAAGATTGTCAACTGCTTGATTTCGCTGGAAAACATTGTTACGACTGAATTATTTCTGGTTAGAGATAAAAATGGCATTAATGTGTCCAGTGTGCTATGCAGAGAAACTCCCTTTGAGAGAAGGTAATTTTCCACCAACATGTATATAACCTTCACTTTACATTACAAATGATTTGACAGTCTATCAAATACCAGAACAACTCATCTACTGAGGGTGTATTCATGATATGAAGAGAGCTTTCTGAAGCATCGGCGGCTCAAGAGACATTTTATCATAACCTCAGGAAGGTAAATCTACATAAGTACGCAGGTATTCCCATACATCGGAATGTCTATAATGTGTTGTGCTACAGATATCCTTTTCTTGTCCATTTCACCGTATTGTAGATAAAACTGAGATCAGAGGCTGTGAATGACACAGCTCTGTAATTAGGCACAAATAATCACATTACTCCTTGCACAAGTGGAGGACTCCCCGAAAGCAAACCTTAAGGGCTTTAGAAGTAGGAATCAAGATTCCCATGAAGGCACACACTGCTGTCGCTCGTGTTTTTTTCCATAAGTCTGAACTACTTTGTGTTTCCCTGTCTGTCTGTCTGTCTCCCTAGAGAGAGAGATGGTTCAGAGGAAGAGTGTGAGGAGGATAAACAGTAAAATCATCTCACACAGTCTCTCTTTGCAGAGACAAGCTGTTGAAATGGCTCAATACTCTATGAAACAGAGAGGTCTAAAAATCCCTTAAACTTTAAAATCTCCCACTGTTCCCAGCGCATCCCTTTAACTTATCAAACTGTTCAAATTCAGAACGGGGCCGCGTGTTGCCAGGCTGTGCAAACACAAATGAATGAATAAGGAAGACCACACTTCAGCGCAGTTTAGAGTACAAGCTCTGCTGTTAAAATGAGATTTAAGACTCAAGTCTTAAAAGTCAAACATTCCCACAAGTCAGTTAAAATTATGTCCAGCTTTCCGTCTGTCCAGTTGGTTTTCAGAGCAGTTTGATTGGTGCAGTGGGGCTGTAGTGAGTTTTACGTCATACCTGCTGCAAAATCAGTTGGTCAAGGCAGATGAGATGGTAAGCTGATCCTAGGTCAGCAATGATACACCAGGCCCAGGTGGGGACCGTTTCACGCTTCAAAACATCATGTCTTCTCACGCAAAACCAAGGCTGCTTCCAGTTCTGCCATTCAGTGCTGTGTGGTTGATCCTCCGTGTCCTCTTGGAGCAGCAGTGCCAGGATTCACAGTGTTTTCCTGTGGGTCATCTGAGGAAGACCGAGTGCACTTTGAGAAGTTCTCCTGGTTGAACAGGCTCACAGACTATCGGTGCGAGCGTGGCAGCTGTCACACACTCTGACAGGGTGGTCCCAGCCTCGGGAGGGCACAGGCCTGATGTGTGTGGAGCAGGGGCCGCACACACCCTGTCCACAGGCCCTGCAGTGGTGCTTGGACATTGCGGAAGTGAAGGTTTTGGAGCACTGGTGGCACTGGGTGATGTCCTGGTCTGGCACCCAGTAGTCTGGCCGAGCCACATCTTTCACAAAACCTGAGGGGAGGGGGCGGAACAGTACATATTTATTCAAGATTTTCATCAGAGATTATATAAGGTTTTTATGAAGTCATAAATATCTACATCTGAACAGAACATTCTGTGAAACTGCATAACAATATATGTACTGAGGCTGGTGTGAATCACTTAGCAGGATCCCAAGCTTCATTAATGCTTATGGTGTGAATCTCCAAACTGACATTAAATATCTAAGATGGATGGATTGCCTCTAGACGCTTAGATGTATATTAATGCCTCGCATTCCTTGCAGGTGAGCCATCAAGTGAAAGAGGCCCAGTGGTTCAGTACATCCACCTCATTTGCCTGAATTTAGAATAAACTATTTATTGTTATGAGCACAAATTCAGGGTTTATTTGCAAAGTGGTTGCCTTTCTTTCTCCCCTCAGCATTCTTACAGTTCACTTCCACTTATGTCTATCTAACAAATAAAACATTTGTTTCATGTTGAAAGACAATGTGATTGCATCGGTGCTGCCACAGGCCAAATCAAAATGATGTACTGTAAAACTGGTCATTAGAATTGTGTTCAACAAACATCTGATTGGTCTAAAGCCATTTGATCCATAGATGATGTGCCGCCAGCTGTGGCAAACTGACTGAGTATGTAATGGCAAGATGCAGCTGCACTCACAGAGAGGGTAGTCCACAGCTGTGGTGACCATGTCCAGTGTAGACTGGGCCACCTCCGTCACCCTGCGAGCGATCAGACCACGAGGCTCCACCTTACACACTAAAGAAAAGAGGTGTGTGTATATGCGTGAGAGACACAGAAAGACACATGTTCAGTACACAAAAGCAGCAATGACAGTATTTATCTATGAGCAGCTATGACAAATACAATCAGCATATACATAAAGGAAGTCAGTGTTTTCCCACTGCACAGTCTGGATTCTGTATTCCTTAAATATTCAGACATACGACTAAATGACTGTCTAAAAGAATTTAACATTTCATAATCATAGAAATTCAAGAAGTTTAGAAATCTTGGTGTTGTTTTGCTCTGAAATGGCAAATTAGCAGCAAAAAGATGCTAATAAATTAAAAGTTTACGGACAGAATGGCCATCGTGTTCATTAGCCCTGTTCAGTATTAATCCATGTCATGCAAAAACAACGGTCACTACTTCTTGGTTTATTAAAATGACATTTGTTTAATTTAAGACAAGCTGTCAGGTTGAAGTTCACTAATTGGCTGGAGGTGTCTCACCCTGGCTGTTAGTGTCAGCTGGCCCTCCCTGTCGGTAGCAGGCCTTACACACCCTGACAGGGCCGCTGCCCCAGCCTCGCTCTGGCACTGGCATCCTGTGGCTGGAGCAGGGATGGCAGAAACCCTCACCACATGATCGGCAGTGGTGCTTCCTCTCCGCCTCCATGAACACCTTCTGACAGCCGTGACAGGCCTGATGGGGAAATGAGGATTCAATTATGGAAAGAGACATGATGACATTGTTATTGCAGGCACTAAGGGAATAATTCTTTGGGCAATGTCTCACTGTGATCTCTGCGTTGGGTCTCCAGTATGGCGGCGCCACCTGGTCAGTGAGCCAGGCAGCGACAGCTTTGGTGGGGCCCGTGCTGTACTCCGACACTGACTGGATCACATAGTTCATCCCATCCAGGACTCTCTGGGCAGCGTTCTGGTGGGTGGTCAAAAAGGTGTCCGACTGAGAGAAGAAAGAAGGGTGAAAAAATGCAGAAGGTTGAAGAGGAGAGGCACAAAGTTTTACAGTCAACAGGTGAAGTCAGGGAGAGTGGGACGAGTTAAAAAAAATGTTCTTCATGTTGCACATGAAACTTTGTTAGAATGAAAGGTTCAACATTTAATGCCTTTAATGATGTCATGTACACTCAGCGTCTACATGTTCTGGCCTCAAGCAATAGTTATGCAAACTAACGATGTGTAATCTCATCCATCAGATGCCTGGACAGAAAGCTTTGTTATTCTTTTGCACTGAAACTAGAAACTGGAGAAAGAGAAGAAGGGTGGGGTACTCACCCCCTCCCAGACATGTTTGACCTCAGATCGCACCACGCTGCTCTCTGGGTCCTGGTTTCCCATCCAGTACTGTCTACTGCGGTAGATTACACCACAGCTAACACACTCCAACACATAGCTGAGAGGAAGGTGGGGAGACAGCATGAGATGATGAAAGGCAACGATATGGTTGTGAGCGTGTGTGTGTGTGTGTGTGTGTGTGTGTGTGTGTGTGTGTGTCTGTGTGTACATACCCTGACCAGGCATACTTGGCCAGTCCAAACCATGGGTTGTCATTGGAAGCAGATGTCTTGGGCACAACAATCACCTCTCTGCCTCCTTCGTAGCATCTCTGGAGACATGAGACACAAACACAGGAAATAATATAGAAAGTTAATTAAATTACTTTCTTCAAAGACAACGCGTAGACAGTAATTAGAAATAGGGCAATGGAACAAGACACAGTATGAAATAACAAGTGCAAAAATAAGTGCAAAAGCTGAAACCACATAGACAACATGACATTTTGAACTGGGCCCCAGTTCACCTGAACTGGCAGACTGGTGTCAGGAGTCAGTCTTACCTTACAGATCAGGACCTTGTTGTTGTACTGGTGTGCATACTGGCACAGTCCATCTGCCATGTGAGGGACCCTGTCTCTCAGATGGTTCATTCCGTTTTTACAGCGAATGCTGGAGACGAGACAGAAAAGCATAAGTTTTAGAGCAACACAACAGACGTCAGTGTCAGTGATGGGAGCAGGTTTTGCAGAAGGCAGAATGATGTGTACAGTCCATTTGTCGAGGACTGGCTCCCTTCAGAACCAGTGTTGTGATGTCTTCCACTCTCACTTCTCTCGGCTTTCCATCAAGAACAAAACACAAAGACCAGGGGAATCCCGATTCTCCTTTCCAGAAATATGGAAAAGACATCAGGTTTTACGTGTCCCACTGGGGAGACAGTTAACATGCAAAAGAACAACAACAGATTTCTACTTGGAGGAAATAAATTCCAGCTCTGTGAATCAGCCAGAGACAGCTAAAAGAGTTCTGTTTGTGTGTCTGCTTATGTTTCCATCTGGCAATAAATGCTTTAAATGCTGTCTGAAGATTCTGAATAAGACAGATATTTCCAAACTCAAATACTTTGAGTGGAAAGAGTTGCATTTAGACAAACCTTTGGAAATTTAAGATCCTCACCAGACATGATTTAAGGCTATAAAAATAACCTGCTTTGCGCGATAACCTGGTTATGACATTTTCCACAAAAAGGTTCAATTAGCTGGATAAAAATTCCTAAAAGCACATCCAATGTGTCTCCACAGTGTGAGTCTAAATCTTGTAGGAATGTATGTTAAACTACACAAACAGTATCTACAATTTGCTGAAAAGATGCACAGAATCAACATACAAAACTCTGAACCTGTTCATGCTAAGGTTTAACCATGAGCAGCAGATTTCATCAGGCACAGGGTGGAGCATGTTAGATACCACTGACCCCAGACTGAAAAATGAGTCCAAATGACCATCTGACCTGTTTCCAAATCTTTAAGGCATCTCTTTGAGAAACACAGTGATGGACAGTTGACGGGTGTGAGCTCTCATAAAGCACCCAGCACAGGAGAACTCTAAGATTTGCAGCCCAGTAATATAACCAGAGGTATGACGCAGCCATCACCAACATCCTAATAGTAAGAATAATGAATAACAGTGACCTAATGGAGACTGAATACCTGCTCAAGGATGTTTGTAATGACTTACTTGCAGCTGAGGCAGGTAGCAGAGCAGGTGAAGTACTCATCTGGGAAGAAGGAGTACAGGGTCATCTTGTCGTCTGACAATTCCCCACAGAAACGCTCACTTAAGGCCTAAAGAAACAGAAAAAGATAGGCGAAAGAGGGTGGGGGGGATGAAAAGTGGACACGAAGACAACAAGACTAAGACTGGCCAAAGACCAAATCTTCTTATCTCTCTGTTCATTTTCTCTAAAATTCGACATGATCCACCACTTACTTCCAGAGCGTGAAACACTATCCCAGGCTGGCGGGGAGAGCGTGTGTGAGTGTTCTTCACTTGCTGCCTGACGGCCTCCAGCAGCCTGCTGTAGTCAGTGGGAGGTGTGATGGTCTGGGTGCCTACATACTGCACCGAGCTGAAGGCCTCTGTCCCCAAGCCCAGGTCATGGAAGCGCTTCTGGAGCAGTGTGTCAGCATGGCCGGCCACCTTAGAATCTACAAGGGACAGGAAAAGCAAAGAAATTTTAGTCTGACAGCAGGAACCACAGGACAAGAGGCTAATACCCTGAAAATACATCCTGTGAAAAGACAAAGAATTATGCTTATAAAACCAAGGTGTTTTTCCTGATCACATCTCCTCCTCCTCTTCCTACCATGTCCAAGCAACTGAGTGTGCGTTGTCTCCTGGAAGACGATAACAGCCGGCCCAAGAGAGGAGAGGGGCACATCCAGACCACAGCGACTGGAGAGGGCCCTTAGCTCTGGGGTGAAGTGCTTCAGGTAGGCCCCTGAGGCGCTGCTCAGGAACAGGAACATGTCGTTGTGGAGGCGCTCTGCCCGTGTACGATAGACTACAATATCAGACACTGCCAATACCTGGAAAAAGAGGAAGTAGACATATACACAGAGCTAAGACACAGAAAGCATCTGTGGTCTTTACCTAGACAAGACACGTGGTGAAATGGTGTAATTGTGCAAGGACAAGTTGATGAGGATACTTGAAAGAATACACTGACAGAAGCTGGTAAATTCCAAAATTCACATCACAGCTCACCATTTTATCAGCCAACTTAATGTACTGGGACAAACGACTGACTAATATTTGTCATGCACTGTTTTACACTTCCAGCTATTAGTTATTTCCAACAAAAACAACCGCTGACCACTAAAATTACCTTAAGTAGCAATCGCATTCTCTGGTTCTGATTGGCTGCAGCCCCCAACAGGCCCTCGGTATCCAGGGCAACCAGGCTAAGACTGGGGTCATACGCGGCCCACACCCCCACCGTACAGGAGCTGGGGGACTTGGAGGTGTAGAACACAGTCTCACCACCGAACAGGATGTGGTTGAGGGTGTGGGACTTGCCATCACCGGTGTTGCCAAAGATGGAGAGTACCTTGACTCCTGCCACCTCCCCGCAGCCGAGTCTGTCCACAAACTCAGACTCACTGCGGACCTGGAGGGAGAGGAGGGAGAACACCAAGCAGAAGAGCCATTTATGGACAGACGATGGATTGCTGAGCTGTCTCAACATGATATAATTAGCTTTCCCTCTGACTTCATTGAATCAAGGAAATGCCTTATTAAATCTACATGAACAATTCAGTCTTGGATGACAAGTGGCCTTAACACACTACAAAGTAAAGAACTGGGTTGTCCGTGTATCTTTGAGGCTATACTCATTCGTTCCAGAAAATAATATCTGAAATGACAGCTGCATTCATTAGCAATGTACTGCTGAGCCTTCAGCTCTCTTAGGACAGGACTGGTTGTGCATACATTACACGCTAATCGGATAAGTGTAAAAATAATCATTATCGTCTGCACTTTGTACCGCTGTGACAATAATACGATGACAGGGTGCCTCCCTGTGGGTCAGCTGTGCTGGATGACTCACCAGGGACTTTCCCAGTGAGACACCCATTTGCTGCTCTGCCTCCCTCGGTTATTGTTTATGCCGTATTTCCCTTCAGGTATCATGAGCCCTTGTTAGCGAAAACATATCTACAGACTAAACGTGACGGACGTCATGTGAAAAAGCATTTTCTCCTTGCATTGATAAACCGTCGGGAGAAGTGCCATCTGTCACAAGCTCATTTTTTGGGGGTGAAAAAGAATAATATGGTGTTTTCTGAGCTAACCAACCTCATGTGACAGCTCTGTAGCTGTTAGCATCAGTGACAACAGATAGTTGGTGGCCTTCATTAGAGTACTGAAGTCCTCCTCCTTAGCTTAGCAGCTAAAGGCTAGCAGCCGTTAGCTCAGTTGACGTAGCTAACTTTACCTGCAGGTTTTCTTGTTCGTCCACCAGCAGGAAGCTCGGGACACCGTCTGGACGCCCCTGTAACGCTTCCTTCATTGGACTGATCGATATACTCTCCATTTCTTTCATCAGTATTTCGGACATCGTTGTTTAATTACTTAAGACATACTTTTCACGACGAAACGCAAAGCGAAACTTCAACATGACTCCTGTCTGTCCGTGAATCACAACATCAGCGCGTGTACGGCGGGTGTTGAGGGAGGAGCATGGGAGCACGCAGGCAGTGACGTCAGACGCATGATGCGTGCGTTTGGTCAGCGTCTTGTCTGGTCCATCATCACCACCCTGTGGTCAAAGTGCAGAATAACACAGGATCTGCCATTCAACAAACTTCAGAGAAGTGAGGATAAGAAAGCATAAAATTAGTCCATGAGAAGAAGAGCTCGCACACCCGTACACACTGAATGAATTCTGTTGTTGGTTTTTAAAGCCTAGATCATTCATGCAAACCCAAACAAAATTCTTGTCCATATATTTACTCCACTTCGTTAAGATGAAAAATATGCATATTTTAAAACGACTAATTCGCAATCTCGGCGAGACACAAGGAATCAAAGTTTCCATGTCAGTGGCAGAGAGTGTTTTATTGGAGCAGCGCTGCCATGTTAGAGGTGCTTGCTAATGTTCATTAAATATTTGTTAGCACAGATCTATAAATATCACATGTCACTGGATGGCTTCAGAGCGGCGCCACTGCTGCTAACATGACATGGAGAAAGAAATTCCAACATTGCTGCTTCAACAGTCCTTCCTTCCTTCCATCCTTCCTTCTTTCCTTCCTTCCTTCCTTCCTTCCTTCCTCGCCACATGCATCAGGGATTAAATTAATGTAGGGGAAAGTTCACACAAACACTGCTAGTTGAAATGAACCTTAGACTTGTTAATGCATTCACCTGCATGTAAAAATAAATGATACAACACACAGGCAAGAAAGTATGCATGCAGGGAGAGAAAGCAGATGGGAAGGAATTAAAGAAGGAACTAGGGAAGGAAGAAGTAAAGGGTGAAGGGGTGAGGAGATTGGAGAGGGTCCCAGCCTTTCTCCGGGCTCAACCATGAGAGACAAATGTCTGAAAGAATCAATTATAGGCCTACTCCCAGCCCATCGCCCCTGATTAATGAATAATTAAAGCTGCTCAGTGCACGTCTACCTAGCATAGATAATATAAGATTAACCACGGGCCTATCAACATGCCACCGCTAATGTAAGGTTATGTAGACACAACGTCTCTTAATTTACCCTAAAATAGATTGTATAAAGCTGTCACTAATCTAATCTATTATCCAGCCTTTCATGACTAGAATAAAGTTGACTACCTTTATATGTTGTCTGTGTCTTTTTAAGAAACACAACTCGTGCTTTTATGAAAGTATGATTGTTTTTGTTTCTCCAGTTGTTCCCCACAGTAAGCACACAGGTAAGGTGATACCTGGTGCACCCCTCACTAAATTTCCATCCGATCCGTACCCACTCGCTGTCCCTACATATATACAATTAATCAGAAATGCGTTCTTGATATCATCCTCACTTTAAAATCCATTCACAATCAGCCTTCAGTGTGAAATGTATCCATCAAGTTGCCACCTCAGTGATGTGATGCAGTGCTGGGGCTAGCAGTGCAGATTCAAGCCCATCCTCATTATCCAGACAAGGCAACAATGCATAAGAGAAACTGGCACGCTCACACTGACAGACAGTCCTGCAACCCAATCTTGACATAACTGTAGACTGATTTTTTTACATATGAATTCGGAACTGGGGGATGGCTTTGCCCTCACAGGTCCGAGGCGGGACTGCGCTCCACTCCAGCCGCTATCCCCGCTGGTACTTGTAGTGCGCGCCTCCTCGGCATGTCTCATGTTGACATGCGTAAAAAACTACACTTCCCCAAAGCTGTCACAGAGCGCTCCCGCCTCCCATTGGCTGCTGGCTCCAGCCGCAGCCCCAGAGAATGAATGAAATTGAAATAGCTGCTACATTACATGTACAATACCCGGCTCTGCAGTGTTGCATCCTATCATACTATATCAAAATGGCCACAGCGGTACAGAACCCCCTCAAATCGTAAGTACCACACGTTTTCTGAGCGTTTGCGCTTTTTGTATCTGTGCATGCTGTCAGTGCAATTTAAGACCCTTAAATTCCCAGATATTTCTCAGCGTGATTACCAACACATCTATACATGCAATGCATAGAGCAGAGATAGAGATAATGTCAGCGGATGCGAAGCAGCCCTAAAGAAAAGTTATATTCGAAGCTGACGAGGGGGGGTTCTGTTTCCTTTTTTTTTTTTTTTTTTTTTTCTTTCTTTTTTTTGGGGGGGCGCATGAGGGGAATTATTGTGCGCTCCGATGCAATTCATATAATCATTTCCCCGAGCCAACAGCAGCGTGTG